>NC_081359.1:110248430-110503430 GCF_030684315.1 Stegostoma tigrinum | reverse complement strand
CCCTCTCCTCTCCCCTCTCCCCTCTTCCCTCTCCCCTCTCCCCTCTCCCCTCTTCCCTCTCCTCTCCCCTCTTCCCTCTCCTCTCCCCTCTTCCCTCTCCTCTCCCCTCTTCCCTCTCCTCTCCCCTCTTCCCTCTCCTCTCCCCTCTTCCCTCTCCTCTCCCCTCTTCCCTCTCCTCTCCCCTCTTCCCTCTCCTCTCCCCTCTTCCCTCTCCTCTCCCCTCTTCCCTCTCCTCTCCTCTCTTCCCTCTCCTCTCCTCTCTTCCCTCTCCTCTCTTCCCTCTCCTCTCTTCCCTCTCCTCTCTTCCCTCTCCTCTCTTCCCTCTCCTCTCTTCCCTCTCCTCTCTTCCCTCTCCTCTCTTCCCTCTCCTCTCTTCCCTCTCCTCTCTTCCCTCTCCTCTCTTCCCTCTCCTCTCTTCCCTCTCCTCTCTTCCCTCTCCTCTCCTCTCTTCCCTCTCCTCTCCTCTCTTCCCTCTCCTCTCCTCTCTTCCCTCTCCTCTCCTCTCTTCCCTTCCCTCTCCTCTCTTCCCTTCCCTTCCCTTTCCTCTCCTCTCCTCTCTTCCCTTCCCTTTCCTCTCCTCTCTTCCCTTTCCTCTGCTCCCCTCTCTTCCCTTTCCTGTCCTCTGCTCTCCTCTCTTTCCTCTCCTCTCCTCTCTTCCCTCTCCTCTCCTCTCTTCCCTCTCCTCTCCTCTCTTCCCTCTCCTCTCTTCCCTCTCCTCTCTTCCCTCTCCTCTCTTCCCTCTCCTCTCTTCCCTCTCCTCTCTTCCCTCTCCTCTCTTCCCTCTCCTCTCTTCCCTCTCCCCTCTTCCCTCTCCCCTCTCCCCTCTCCCCTCTCCCCTCTCCCCCTCTCCCCTCTCCCCTCTCCCCTCTCCCCTCTCCCCTCTCCCCTCTCCCCTCTCCCCTCTCCCCTCTCCCCTCTCCCCTCTCCCCTCTCCTCTCCCCTCTTCCCTCTTCCCTCTTTCCTCCCCTCTCCCCTCTCCCCTCTTCCCTCTTCCCTCTCCTCTCCCCTCTCCCCTCTCCCCTCCCCTCTCCCCCTCTCCCCTCTCCCCTCTCCCCTCTCCCCTCTCCCCTCTCCCCTCTCCCCTCTCCCCTCTCCCCTCTCCCCTCTCCCCTCTTCTCTCCCCTCTCCCCTCTCCCCTCTCCCCTCTCCCCTCTCCCCTCTCCCCTCTCCCCTCTCCCCTCTCCCCTCTCCCCTCTTTCCTCTCCCCTCTTCCCTCTTCCCTCTTTCCTCTCCCCTCTTCCCTCTCCTCTCCCCTCTTCTCCCTCCAATTTATGTTGACACCCTGAGAATGTGTGCCTCCGTCTGCACCTTTTCTGTGTGTGTGCCTCCATGCATGTCTGTGCCTTGCTCACACTGACTTCGTTTCTCCCCTTCCCCTCCCCCTCCCCTCCCCCTCTGTGGGGATGGTTTGTGGTGGGAGTTTGGTTGTCAGCCTCCATGTGTAGATTTGATCAAACATTGTATGGGACAAAAGTTTGTCTTTGCAACCTTAAAAAGGCTGAGGAACAGCTATTCCTAACGTTTGGAACAACTTACAACTCACTGTTTCCCTTTCCTACAGTTACTTGCTCTGTCAGATATCTCTAGTTGTCTTGGAATTTTCTGACCCTAACTGTCTCAACGTGCATTTTCATCTCTCACTTCTGGTGCCCTCCTGAAAATATGGTCATGTGAAGTAATTAGGTTTTGAATTAAATTGAGTGGGAATTTGGCTAATCTTGTTAGTGCTCGCCTTTGTAAAATTTATCATTTCAGATTATTTGCATTCTACTAAGGGCAATCTTGAATGACTCCTTTGTCTTTAATATAAACCACTTCAATTTCCATTAATTGAGTGATTTGAGTATGTGTTAAATTTAATCATCATTTGCAGTATGGGAGTAAGGGGGCTACATTTTATCAACTCTATACCAGGTGTCTCAAGCTGGAATACAGAGACAAGCTGAACTGAAGAGGGATTGTGTAAAAACAAAAAAAAGCTGATCCTCCCATAAATCTCATTGCACCTGCTGATGTGTATGGGTTTCCCCCTTCAGTAAGATTCATTACTTTTGTTTATTTTTCTCTATCCAGGTTGCACGGACGATATTGTGACAAGTGACCACTCGCCAGCCTTTGGCACTTTTGAAGTCGGTGTGACATCACAGTTTGTATCCAAAAAGGGTGAGTGTATTCACATGGGGCATCAAAACAGGGAAGAGGCCATTCAGCCCATTGATGCTGTTCCACAAATCAGCAAAACTACAACGCTCTGTGCTTAGGCTAATCTATATAACCAAATCCCTTTATCCAAACAAAAACCACCCATCTGATTGTTGATGTTCAGTGACCCCTGGAACTTTGGCACCGGAGAACGTTGCAAGTTTCCTTTGTGGCTGTCTTGAGTAGAATTGATTTGTGAATCAGGATGCTGAATGTGATCAAAGTGTTCAGATGATGCAGGGGTCACTGGTGGGGGATACTCCAGCCAGGCCAAGCCTGTTCACCTCCATCCTTTCCCTCTGCCCAAAGAATTGCAAGTGCCTTCAGGCGTTTAACTGAACCCATGCTGTTCCTCATTTTTGATACTAAATGCTGCACCATCAGAGCATCAGCACTAGGAAAGACACTACATTGTTGGAGAGGCAGTGCTGAAGGAGCATAATACTGTTTGAGCAGTGGTATTGTAGGCGACTGGCACTGCTGGCAGGGCTGTAGTGTAAATGTGTAACATTGTGAGAGGAGCAGTACAATGGAAGTGCCGCACTGTTGAAGCACAGCAACATAAGAGCAGTAGTAGGCTGTTCGACTGTTTGACACTGCTCTGCCATTTAGTATAATCATGGTTGATCCTTTGTTTCCATGCCATATTCCTGCTTTCTCCATATACTCCTTGATAACTTTAAAATCTAAAATGTTTCTATCTCTTTCATGAATATAGTGACCTGGCTTCCATTGTCTTCCGTGGTTGAGAATTTTACAGGTTGACTGCCCTTTAAGTAAAGAAATGTTTCCTCATCTCAGTCCTAAATGATCTATACCATAGATATAGAGGCATAGATAAAGTCGATAGTCAGAGGCTTTTTCCCAGGTTGGAAAGGTTAACTACAGAGGGCACAGGTTCAAGGTGAGAACCAGAAAGTTTTGGGAGAATTGCAGGGAAAATTTTTTGTGCAGGGGGTGGTGGATACCTGGAACGCACTGCCAATGCAGTTGGTGGAAGCAGGCATTTCAGCAATGTTTAAGGCATACTTGACAGACACATGAACAGGTGGTGAATAGAGGGTTAGGAACTGGTGCAGATTTGGTGGGCTGAAGGGCCTGTTCCTGTGCTATATTGTTCTTTGTTATTTTTTGTTCTTTGTATCCTGAGACTGTGCCTCAAAGTGATAGACTGCCCAACGAGAAAACCTATCCTCTCACATCTAGTCTGTTGTTCCTGTATAGAATTTTATAATGTTTCAATTAGATTTAATCATTGTTGTAAACTCTCGTGATTGCAGGCCCAGTTGAACCAATCTCTCCTCATTTGACTGTCCTGCCATTTCCAGTATCAGCTTTGTGAACCTCTGTTGCACTCCCTGCTTGACAAGAATATCCTCAAAACTGTTAGAATTACTTCATATGTGGTCCCATCAAGACCCAATGTAACTGCAAGTGGCTCAGGGTTAGCACCAGAGAACCAGGTTCGATTCCACCCTCTCCTAACTGTCTCTGTGGACTTTGCGCATTCTCCTTGTCTCCGAGTTTCCACTGGGTGCTCTGGTTTCCTCCCACAGCCCAAAGATGTGCAGATTAGATGGATTGGCTATACTCTGCTGCCCTACTGTCCACGGGTGTGTACGTTAGATGGATTGGCCGTGGGAAATGCTGGGTTATAGAGAATGGTTAGAGGGATGTCTCTGGTTGGTATGCTCTTCGGAGGGGTGGTGTGGACTTGTTGAGCCAATTGGTCTGTTTCCACGCTGTGGGGGTTCAATGATTCTATGCAGTGAAACATCCCTACTTCTCAACTCAAATCATCTTGCAAAGTAGGCCAACATACCATTTGCCTAAATAACAAGGTGTCGAGCTGGATGAACACAAGCCAAGCACATCATAGGAGCAGAAAGACTGACGTTTTGGGCATAGACCCTTTATCGTTACTCACTGTTTACCTTCATTGATGGGTGCAAAGATTACCAGATCCCTTTGTACATCCACCATTTAAATAATAATGTCTTCCTGCTGTTCACATCAAAGTATTTAAGTTTCACATTTACCAAGATTATTCTGAATCTGTTGTGTTTGCCCACTCACTCAACTTGTCTAGATCACCCTGAAGCCTCCTTGCACCCTCCTCACAACTCTCAATTTAGACTTGTTTTGTGTTAATTTCTTTCTTGGAAGTATGGCATTAGATTCCCTTATCTAAGCTATTTATAGACTCAGCAGTTAAGCACTGATCCCAGTAGCCACTGCCTGCCACAAAGATAAAGCTAAATTTATTCTGGTTTCCAGTCAGTCAACCAATTCTCAATCGATGCCAGTATGTTACCCCTATCCCATGTGCTTTAATTTTGTCTGCGAGCATGTTGTTCACATTTATCTATGCATCCGCAGTGATCTGCTGTACTTCAGTCAAGCATGATTTCCCTTTTATAAATCCATGCTGATTTTGTCTAATCCCATTAATGCTCTGCAAGTGTTTTGTTAGCATGTTATAGGGGAGCACGAGGGTAATGTCACACAAATGGCAGGACATGGCAGTTTTGCCATGGTGGCAGGGAAAGTCCCACACTGTCTGGAGTACTTAAGCATTGCACTGCTGGCCCCTACTGGGGAAGTACCACATCATCAGAGGGCCATTATGAATGGAGTTTTGCACTGTTGTTGGGTCATTATTGAGGATTACTACACTTGGAGAGTCAGTATCGAGGGAGTGCAGCATTGCTGGAGGGTTGGTTTGTCAGATGAGATGTTAAACTGAAATACTGTTTTACCCCTCAATCAGATGCAAAAGGTTTCATAGCACTGGTGTCTTTTTCAATATCTATGCCTTAACCAAAATCAGAAAAAAACAGATTATCTGGTCATGCAGTGTGGTCGTGGTCTGAGCTACCACCTGTCATCACTGATTATAAAAATAACACCTCAGTTATTTACTCACCAAGTGGGTGTTGAGAATGTGTAATTCTGTGCCACGTAGCACAGGTTAATGCATGAGTGTCATGGAACTGTAATTGAATGTGAGTTGAGGAGTCATGAGCATTTATATGAAGATTATAGATCTGTTGAACTGAATGGATTGCATGAATTAAAAGCAGTGTAGAGTGAACAACAAGCATCTTGACAGTTCAGTAGCTTGGAAGATAGTGCTTTGACTGAGAGTGAGCTTTTGATGTCCGTAGCTGCACATGAATCAGTCGCGGTATTTTGTGATTGTGTGTTGCAGACAAATATAAAGAGACTCCGTCAGTCAATATGAATGTGAGCAGCCTATTATTTGTGTTCTATATTGTGTTACTTGAAGCAGCTGGAATTGTTGACTGGGGTCACAGCTGATGCAAGTGCAGACATCCATGACAACGGTGATAATGTGAATGCAATCGCTTATCATTCACGCTTGATCCACTAAAGGTGCTTCTGACAAACTCAACACGCTGGTCTGCTACGGTTAGCTGGTGAAGAGTGAAGCTTGTCACTGAAAATAGCTGAGAATATGGACGTGATCAACAGTGCATTATGATCCAGGCTTTGTTAGAATGTGACCATCTCGTTGAAGGGTCATGGTAGCAGAATCATTACATTACTCAACTAGTAATCCAAAGGCAGAACAGTCCCACTGTGGCAACTAGGAAGTTTAATTGAAGTTCATTCAAAAGAGCCAGAGAATGTAAAGGTACTGTCATTAAAACCTAACCAGTTCTCTAAAGTCCTTAAAGTAAATAAATTTGCTGTACTTGTCTGCTCAGGGCCTGTGAGATTCCAGACCCACAGCAATGTAGTTCACACTTAACTGTCCTCTGAAACAGCCGAGCAAATACTCATTTGTGATATAAGTAGTAAATGATGACCTTGCCAATGACACCAGCATCTCTCGAATAGTTTTAAAAAGATCTAAAACTAAGTACCACTGATTTTAAAATGGCTTGTGTCTTGCTCAAGTTGCTAAATGAAAAACTAGGATCCTAACTGGATGTGAGTTTGCTCACTGAGCTGGAAGGTTAGTTTTCAGACATTCACTTTTTTTTTAATTTGAAAAAATATACTTTATTCATAGAATGTACAAAAAATAAAACATTTATACACCTACCCAGTCATGCAAGCCACTCCGGGTTACCCGGGGGTACATACACCAACTAAAGGAAAAAAACAAAACAGAGAAAAAAAAACAAAGCAAAGAAACCGCCCCGGCAGTCGTCACCCTGCACAGTCCCAGTTGGCCCCCTGACCAGTTGGGGAAGGCGCCAGCTGGGCCCAGTTACCAGATAGGATTCTTTTCCCTTTTCTGGACGAGGGGGCTCATACGGTGGTCTTTCCCCACCGCGCCTTGGCGGCGGCTGCCCCAAGCTTTAGCGCGTCCCTCAGCATGTAGCCCTGGACCTTGGAGTGCGCCAGTCTGCAACACTCGGTCGGGGTCAGTTCTTTCAGCTGGCAGACCAGCAAGTTGCGGGCAGACCAAAGAGTGTCTTTCACCGCATTGATGGTCTTCCAGGCGCAGTTGATGTTGGTCTCGTTGTGCGTCCCTGGAAACAGCCTGTAGAGCACGGAGTCCCGCGTCACGGAGCTGCTCGGGACGAGCCTCGACAAATACTACTGCATCCCCCTCCAGACCTCCTGCGCATAGGCACACTCCAGAAGGAGGTGATCGACAGTCTCGTCCCCCCCCGCCGCAGCCACCTCGAGGGCAGCGTGCAGTGGTGCAGAGATTCCGGGCATGCATAAAGGATCTCACTGGCAGAGCCTCTCTCATCGCCAGTCAAGCAATGTCCTTGTGCTTGTTTGAAAGTTCTGGCGATGAGGCATTCTGCTAAACGACTTTGGCAGTCTGCGTGGGGAACCACACGACGGGATCCACCCTCTCCTTTTCCCGAAGGGTCCTGAGGATACTATGTGCTGACCACTGCCTGACGGCCTTGTGGTCAAAGGTGTTTCCTTTCAAAAATTTCTCCACAAAGGACAGGTGGTAGGGGACGGTCCAACTACTCGGAGCATTCCGCGGCAACGAGGCCAGGCCCATCCTTCGCAACACCGGGGACAGGTAGAACCTCAGTAAGTAGTGACACTTGGTGTTTGCGTACTGAGGATCTACGCACAGCTTGATGCAGCCGCACACAAAGGTAGCCGACAGGGCGAGGGTGGCGTTCGGTACGCCCTTTCCCCCATTTCCCAGGTCTTTGTACATGGTGTCTCTGCGGACCCGGTCCATCCTCGACCCCCAAATGAAGTGGAAGATGGCCCGGGTGACCGCAGCGGCGCAGGACCAGGTAATAGGCCAGGCCTGCGCCACATACAACAGTACCGAAAGCCCCTCGCACCTGACAACCAGGTTCTTAACCGCGATGGAGAGGGACCGGAGCGTCCACCTGCCCAGCTTCTGCTTCAGTTTGGTGATACGCTCCTCCCAAGTCTTAGTGCATGCCCCAGCTCCACCAAACCAAACACCCAGCACCTTCAGGTAGTCTGTTCTGACGGTGAAGGGGATGAAGGAGCAGTCGTCCCAGTTCCCAAAGAACATGACCTCTCTCTTACCCCTATTGACTTTGGCACCCGAGGCCAGTTCAAACTGGCCGCAGATGTCCAACAGCCTACTCACCGACCGACGATCGGTGCAGAAGATGGCGACATCGTCCATGTACAGGGGAGGTCTTGACCTGAAGGCCTCCGCTGCCTGGGATAGTCACGCCCTTCAGGCTCACATCCTTCCTGATGGAGGTGGCGAAGGGCTCCACACAGCACACAAACAAGGCAGGGGAGAGAGCGGGAGGCCCTGCCTGACTCCAGATCTGACGGGAAAACTGTCTGATTCCCACCCGTTGATCGAGACTGCGCTAATGATGTTGGCGTAGAGCAGCTGGATCCAATTGCGGATGCCCTCCCCGAACCCCAGTTTGGAGAGGACGTCCCTCATGTAAGCATGAGAGACCCTGTCGAAGGCCTTCTCCTCGTCCAGGCTGACGAGGCAGGTGTCCACCCGTCTGTCCTGTACGTAGGCGATGGTATCCCTGATGAGCGCGAGGCTCTCGGCGATCTTCCTGTCTGGCACAGCACAGGTTTGGTCAGGGTGAATCACTGACTCCAGGACAGACCTGACCCGGTTGACAATGACCTTGGCCAGGATTTTGTAGTCCACGTTCAAAAGTGAAATGGGACGCCAATTCTTAATTTCTTCCCTCTCCCCCTTCCTCTTGTAAATGAGGTTGATGACGCCCTTCCTCATGGACTTGCACATTTCCCCTGCCCGAAGCGCACTATTGTACACCTCCAGCAGGTCCTGGCCGACCAGGCCCCACAGAGCAGAATACAGCTCGACCGGTAAGCCGTCGCTTCCGGGAGTCCTATTCCTCTGCAAGGACTTGAGGGCTCTGGCCAGCTCGTCCAGGGATATCGGCCGGTCCAGCCACTCCCTCGTGCCGTCGTCTAAGACCTCCGTGATCGACGACAGGAACGACTCGGAGGCCGTGCTGTCCGTGGGCTTCGTGTCGTACAGTCCGGCATAGAAGGATCTGCTGATCCTCAAAATGTCGGGCCGAGACGACGTCACCGAGCCGTCGTCCTCCTTCAGCCGGCTAAGCACAGAGCTCTCTTTGTGCACCTTCTGAAAGAAGAAACGCAAGCACGTCTCGTCCTGCTCCACGGAGCGGACCCTGGACCGGAAGATTATCCTGGAGGCCTCCGCGGCGAAGAGTGAGGCTTGCTGGCCCCTCACCTCGCGGAGGTCCTCTGTGACATCGACCCCCATCAACTGCAGAAGGAGCAGGTTCTGCACCCTTTTCTGGAGTCGCGACAGCTTTCCCCGCCTCTCTCTTGCCTTCTGAACACCCTTGAGGACAAAGAACCTCTTGATGTTCTCCTTCACTGTCTCCCACCAGTCGCCTGGAGACTCAGAGGGGTTTCACGGTTCTCCAACCGGCGTACTCCCTCTTAAGCTCCTCGACGTTCTCTGGGGTCAACAGAGTCGTGTTGAGCTTCCACGTCCCCTTGCCGGCCTGCTGGTCGTCCTGTAAGTGACAGTCGGCCAACAGGAGGCAGTGGTCAGAGAAGAACACCGGCGGACCTGACCGAGAATGTCCGTGACACAAACAGGAAGTCTATCCTTGAGCGGATAGACCTGTCTGGCCGCGACCAGGTGTACCTCTGCTGCGCTCCGTCTGCAGGGGTGCTGAAGACGTCGAGCAGCTTGGCGTCCTTCACCGTGCCCATCAGGAATCTGGACGTGACGTCCAGTTGACTCCCCCCACCCGCTGTCCCCACGCCGGATCTTCCATCTGCATCAATGATGCACTTGAAGTCTCCGCCTAGGATGACCGGCCTGGACGTAGCCAGCAGGGGTGAAAGCCGCTGCAGGACGGCCAACCGCTCACTCCGTACTGCTGGGGCGTACACGTTGATCAGCCTCAGGGGAGCATTCCTGTAGGTGATGTCAGCCACTAGGAGGCGCCCCCCCCCCACCACCACCTGAACTTGAGAGATGGTGAAGTCACGCCCCCGCAGCAGAATAGCCAGGCCCGAGGAGCGAGTTACCCCCCGACCAGATCGAAGGCCCACAGGTCCAGGCGCCGGACCATTTCCCGTACCTGCCGAGGTGCGGTATCCCGCACTCCTGCAGAAACAGGAGGTCCGCCTTGATGGTGGTCAGGTAGGCCAACGTGGACACACATCTCGCGGTTGACTTGACGCTGCGCACATTAATGCTCGCAATTCGTACCCCCATTGAGGGCAGTGACCGCAGTACCCTCCCCAAGTCCAAGGTCCAGCCTCTCCATCTGTCCCTTCATGCCCATTGCCTGGGCAAACTGCTGGACGCTCTCCGGGCTCAGGAAACCGTCCATGCTGCCTTCCGGGTGGCATCCCCCCGTCAGGGGTGCGGAGGCAGGAGGGTCCGGCTCCGCGTCAGGCTGGGGACGCGCTGTTTCCTCCTTCCCGCCTGGAAGTTCCGGGGGGCCCTCCAGTGCTCCAGCAGCACTTGACTGGGTGTCGGAGGGAGCCTCAGGACGCCTCCCGTCACCTGGAAGCGGGGTGCTGCTTTCCTTCCCCCTCGAGACCTTTAACTTCTGCTTCGGGTGGGCCCTCTCCGAATCCTCCTCGTCAGAGGAGCTCTTATAGCCCCCCTGTAGCTGCCTCTTCCCGCCTGATGGTTGCGGTTCCTGGGCCCGTCGACGCACCTTCCTCCTCGCTTTCCGGACTGTTGTCCACTCCCCTGGGTCGCCTGTCGCCGCCTCCATTGGCTCCGGGTTGTCGGGGGGGGATCGGAGCCTGCAGGGCTGGGCCCTCCTGCACGGCCTGGCCCTCCTGCACATTAGTGGGGCCCTTGCTGGGCCCTGGTGCCTTCCTCTCCTCCGGGGGGGGGCTGGCCCCGCATTTCCCCTGCCGGCGACCTGGGCGTAGGTGGTACCCCGCCGCGGGCATGCCCTATAGAAGTGGCCCGCTTCCCCGCAAAGGTTGCAGCTTTTCTCTTGTGGGCAATCCTTTGCAAGGTGTCCCTCCTCCCCGCAGTTCCTGCAGATGGTGGCTTTGCAGTCGGCCGCCATGTGACCTGACCTACCACAGGCATGGCAGACTTTAGGTTGCCCTGCATAGGTCAGGTAGCCCCTGCTCCCGCCGATCGCGAAGCTGGACAGTGGGTGTGCGACATTCCCATCTGCGCCCATCCTCAGCGTCACCTTGACCTGCCTCTTACTCGTCCAGATGCCAAAGGGGTCCACGACGTCAGTTAGGTCCCCTTCCACCTACCCAGTCATGCAAGCCACTCCGAGGAAGGTCAGGACATCAACTGCTAGCACATGCGGGTTGTACATGTGTACAGTCACCATATGGCTCTTCTGTGCTGGCATCACAAACAGTGGGACAGCGGTCAATACAGAGAGGGGGCCCTCACCTCCTTTCTCCTTGAAAACCTCCAGGAAGCGCTCGCAAAGCTTGGCACTCCGGAAGGTCACGTCGTAAAAACCTCCTCCGGGGAAATCCTGCAGGCAGTAAATGTCCGCAGCAGCGAACCCACAACAGTCCATCAGGACCCTCTTCACGAAGAAGGTGCGGTCCACAGGTGCACCTTCATCCACCTTCTTTACAGAAACACGGATGGTGTTCCAGACCCCCTGACATGGGGCACGAGCACTTGCCACAGCCTTCGTTGCAGGTTGGCTGCTCCCCTGAACCAGCGTTAGGCCGAAGCCAGCATTAAGATCCACTGGTCGCAAGGGTGCACAGCCAACCCGACGTCCTCCTTTCACCTCCAAGACAGCACTCTCCTCCTCTCGGTCCACAAGAGAGTGGGTCTTTATTGTGTTCCGGATGTAAGCTGGTTCACTGAGCTGTAAGGCTTGTTCCCAGATGTTTCGTCACCATTCTAGGTAACATCATCACTGAGCCTCCGGTAAAGCGCTGGTGTTATGTCCTGCTTTCTATTTATCTGTTTAGGTTTCCTTAGGTTTGTGATGTCATTTCCTGTTCTTTTTCTCAGGGGATGATTTGGAGCCCATCTACCAATGTGTTTGCTGATGGAGTTCCGGTTGGAATGCCATGCTTCTAGGAATTCTTGTGGACAAGCCAAACGGAGACACGCACGAGAATTCCTAGAGGCATGGCATTCCAACCGGAACTCCATCAGCAAACACATTGATTTGGAGCCCATCTACCATCCTCTGAGAAAAAGAACAGGAAATGACATCACCAATGCAGGAAATGACATCACAACCCCAAGGAAACCTAACCAGATAAATAGAAAGCAGGACATAACACCAGTGCTTCGTCGAAGGCTCACTGATGTTACCTAGAATGGTGACGAAACGTCTGAAAACTAACCTTCCAGCTCAGCGAGCAAACTCACATCCAGAACCTCAACCTGAGCTACAAATCTTATCAAAACTCGCTAGGATCCTAACTGTTAACCATGGTTGCAGTTTGAGCTGGATCTGACTCTGGCTGGCATCAGCAATCTCTGGATAGCCTTGGGACCATATTTGGGAGTCGTCTGGTCTTGAGATGAGCCTTTCACAAGCCAGCAGACCCAGAATTGAGGCAGCAGTTATTCAAAACCAGCACCGGTTGGTTAGTCATGTTGTATGAGCTTAATCACGACATACATCATAAAAATGATACTTTATTTACTCAGCCTGGGTGTTGAGAATGTGAAATTCCCTGTCACATGATTGAGGCGCATGGCACAGACTAATGCATGAGTTTCACAGAAAATGCTCTAGAGTTGTTCTAAGGAGTCTGCCATCTCCACCAGGAGATCCTGTCTTGTGATGTAGATAATTGGAGCAGGAGTAGGCCATTCAGCCCATCAAGCTTATCTCATCATGCAACACGATAATGGCTGGTCCTCTGTCTCAATGCTGCAATCCTACTCTCTCCCTTTCCCCTTTAAATTCTAGAAATCTATCTTTTATTTATGTTCAGTAACTCTGACGTCACTACCTTTTTCTGGTCAAGAATCCCACGACCTTGATCCCAAAAGATTGCTAAGAAAGAAGAGGTCTGGTACTTAGGTTTAACTAAAGCATTTTGGGGTGGGGTGCCCCTTATGTGAGTGATACAAACTAAGTATGATTATGTGGGTGACTGTATTAGATTGAATTAAGATTTAATATTCTTGTTTGTCACCTTCAGTCCGATTTGAGGAGATAGAGTAAGCAACTGCTGCACCTCAGGAATGAAAATGATTTTTTTTGTGGGGGGCACTGAGGAAATTAAGGGAATTGTTGATAATTGAAAGTTGTCGTGAAGGGTCAGTCGTGATGATGAATAGCAGGACAGGTTTGCAAGTCAACATATCCTGCTAAGACTTCTTGAATCTTTATATTTTTGTCCAGCAAGATGTTTCATAAAAGCACATAGAACCTTTATTGGTTTGAGTTTAGAGCTTGGGAAATCCTGTTAGAACTGTACAAGGTTGAGACCACACCTGGAGTGCTGCGTACCGTGTTGGTCCCTGTTTTTAAAATCGGATATATTGGCATATGGAGGCTAACTAGAAGATACCCACTTGGCTGATCCCCGGGATGAAGGCGTTGACTTATCTAGAATGGCTAAACAGGTTAGTTCCTTATTCATTTAGAATTCAGAAGAATAAGGATTATCTTATTGAAATACATGAGATTCTGAGAGGACTTGGTAAGTATTGAGAGTATGTTTCCATAAATGGGAAAATCTCAAACTAGGGGACATAGTTCCAGAACAAGGGAACTCTCATTTAAAACTGAAATGGAAGGGATTTATTCTCCCAGAGGGTAATGAATGTCTGGAGTTGTCTACAGTAGAGTGTTGTGGAGGTGAGATAATTGAAGGACTTTAAAGAGGAAATAGATTCTTTTGAAGCATCAAGGAGTGAAGGGCTACGGTTAGTTAGCATGAAAGAGGAGATGACGCCCTCAGGCCAATCAGCCATGATTGAATGATAGGACTAGGTTGAAGAGCCACATGGACAACTCCTCCTGTTTCTTGTGTTATGTTCTCACCTAGCCCTGGACTCGGTGATGTTACTAACAAGATGAGAAATCGGTCTGGCTGTTTGTAACTCATTGTTGGCTCATCTTTATACGCAGGTCTCTCCAAAACATCTGACCAGGCTTACATTGACTTTGAGAATATTGAAGCCATCGTAAAAACTGCCAGCAGGACTAAGTTCTTCATTGAGTTCTACTCTACCTGTCTGGAAGGTGAGTGATTACAAACTGAAGCCCCAGCTCTTACTTCCTTGAGCCTCCTGTCTCCATTCTGTCTCCCCTTTCATCACACCCTGCTGTCCTCCTCTTCTCCCTTCTCCACATCCCTCACGAAAATTGACACCACCACCACACCACACCCCCCTGCCCCCCACCACCAGCCCCATTCTTTACTGCTGCAGAAAACAAACAGTATTTCATGTTTCTTGAGTTGTCTGCATAAATTGGCTCTTTAAGTCCAGTTATGAACAGTCTATGCTAACTGGAGGCTTGAAGTACCCAAGAAGCATCTGGGGTTTAACCAGCCCCTTCAGGGGGAGACGGTGATGTAGTGGAAATGTCACCAGATTAGTAATCCAGGGACCCAGGCTAATGTATTCAAAACCAAAAAGGGAGCAGGTAGAATTGCTCAGTTGAAGGGCTCCTCTAATGAGGAAGGGTTGGGTACGTTTTTTTGTTCTGTATCCATTGGGGTTTAGAAGAATGAGAGATGATCTTTTTATGAAACATTTTAAATCCTGAGAAGGGTGACTTACTCCTATTCGTAGCTCGTACATTTCTTTAGGAAAGAATATCGCCTAACCTTTGTAATCAATTGTGGGACGTTGGTGGCCGAGCACTTCTTCCCCATTCCTCGTTATCCATGGGACAGTGATGGTGAGTCACCTTTTTGAATCACTGCAGTCCATGTGCTGTAGATAGACCCACAATGCAACTGGGGGGGGGCGTTCAGTGATAATAGCGCCATTCAATGTCAAGGAGCAATGGATACGTTGTCTCTTATTGGACATGGTCATAGCCTGACATTTATGTGGTGTGTGCGATAGTAGGAGCTGCAGATGCTGGAGAATCTGAGATAACAAGGTGTAGAGCTGGATGAACACAGCAGGCCAAGCAGCATCAGAGGAGCAGGAAGGCTGACGTTTCGGGCCGAGACCCTTCTTCAGAAGAGGTGGTGTGACTTGTCACTTTTGACTTTGCAGCCGAAGCCTGGGTATTGCTTGTGTCTTGTGGCATTTGGACACGGACAGCTTCAGTCTGTCTGAGGGGGTTGACCTGAGTCTGCACTCTGTGATGCTACAGACTGCTCCCTCTTGTGGATGAACAGGCCACTGAGGTGAATGCAGCTGTGAATTTACAATAAATGCGGGTCTTGACATTGAGATCTTTCTGAAGAAAGAATTAAGTTTTTTTTTGAAAAGAAAAATGGTCACTCTGCAGTGTTCCAAGAAAGGTCTTTTTAAAATATTATTTAAGGCTTTATTTTGCTTTTTAATCTAATTTCACTGATCCAGTCCATATTACGTGGCCGGAATCTGAGTGCTGTGTTCCATTGCAGGAATGCCAAATCAGTGAGGATAGGAGCCCAACTGGTCCAGACAGATCCTTGGACACAATTTGTATCTGGGAGAAAAATATCAGTCCATTTGGTTCTCTCATGGACTTGTGGGAAAGTTTTGCTACAGCTGTACAGGGCTTCATTGAGACCTGGAATATTTTGTGCAGTTTTTGTCTCCTTAGCTGAGGAAAGATGTTGTTGGTATAGAAAGAGTACAGCAAAGCTTTATCAGACTGTTTCCTGAGACAGCTGGACAGATATGAGGAGAGCTGGAATGGGTTATGATTATATTTACTGGAGTTCAGAAGAATGAAGGTGAATCTCCTAGAAACCTACAAAAGTCTAATGGGACTAGACAGGGTAGATGCTGGAAGGATGTTCCCAATAACGGGGGAGTCCAGCGGTCACAGAAAAATGATACTAGGTAGGTCATTTAGGAATGAGATGAGAAATTTCTTCACCCAGAGAGTGGTGAGCCTGTTGAATTTTCCAGCCTGAGAAAGTAGCCGAGGCCAAAACGTTGTATGATTTCAAGAAAAAGGTGGATAGAGCCCTTGGAGTTAAAAGGATAAAAGAGCATGGAGGAAAGGCGACAACAGGCTGTTTAGTTATATAGTCATGCAGCATGGAAACAGATCCTTTTGATCTGTCTTGTCTGTGCCAACCAGGTATCACAATCTGATCCAGCCCCATTCGCCAGCATTGGGCCCATATCGCGCTGAACCCTTCCTATTCATGTACCCATCCAGATGCCTTTTAAATGTTGTAATTGTACCAGCCTCCACCACTTCCTCTGGCAGCTTGTTCTAGATATTCAGCCAATGATCATAAATAAATTGCCTATTCCTCTTAATAATTAATGTTCCTGTGAAAGAAAGGAATCTGACTGTATGACAGTCTGGTCCAGCAACAACTTCATTGACTCTTAGCTTCCCTTTAAACAACTAAAGTGGAAACCTGAATTTATCAAATTGCTACTGAGTTCATGCTAGCACCTTGTCAGGTTAATCAGGGACTACGAAATAAATGCCAGCCAGCAGTAAAAGTGGATGAGTTTTGGCTGACTTGATCACCGTTTGTGAGACTAACTTTCAAAGCCAGATTTTATTAATTGATTTTAACTTTCACCAAATGCTTAGAAGGTACTTAAACCCACGTCCAATACTTCATGTAATTTTGTTTTTTGTTGCACAGATCTCCACAATCAATGTACAGAAGCCATTCATTGGAATGCCATTTGATGTGTAGACTGTTTCCCAGTGGCTGTGCAGTTGAGAGAGAATGTTGTCCATTCCCCAGGACAGTAGCCTGAGCCTCTGAATTATTAATTTGGTAACATTGCCACCATGTCACTATCTCCCAATAGATTTCAACACTTTCACCATTATTCACTGCAAATAATTGGATTACTCTATACTTAGAATATGTATTCTATAATTACCTTCCAGTTGCTGAAGAATCAGTCCCACTGTATTCAAGATCTGTTTGATGCATTTTGTAATGTTTTGGGGTTGTTTAGAAAATCTGGTGCTCTTCATGTAAATAAAAACTGCAAGTCCATTGCTGTAGCTGACAGTGATACAGCCCGAGCATGGAGAGTGAAAGATATGTTAAAGGGTTTGTATGTATGTAGATCTGATGCCGAAGATTTGTGTGTCTTGGTTTACACAGAGATTTGGAGCCTCACCGTGCTCTGTCAGCTGCATTCCTGTAATCCAAAAGCCATTTTAAAATTGAAAGCGCACATTTAAGTTTTGTGATTTTGTTTTGTGTGTAATTTGTATATTCCAAATGTGATGATAGCCACTTCTCACAACCATGGTGAGGTTACCAGTGACTACCACTTCCTGTGGTACCAGGTTTCACGGGCTCACACTGTCTGGGTGAAGAAATTTCTCAGCTGAGCCCTTGGTGGCCTCCCCTGTATCCTTACACAGTGACCCCCTGATTCTAGACTCTTTGCCATCAAACACATCCTGCATCTACCCTACATGAAAACATAGTGGTATATGGATGGGCTGAATAGACTACTTCTGCTCCTGCAGCTTAGCTTTATTCATAAATATCAATTCAAATACTGTGCCTGTTATGTTGTTTGGCTGCAGGGTTTAAGATTTTAAAGGAGGCAATTAGCCTTAATTAGGCTACAACAGTTCTTCAACCATCCTGCTTTTCAGCTGTCTTTTCCGTGGTACTGCCTTGTACAGTTGTAGAAGTTAGAAGCCCAGTACTCAGCCATACTGGGGCCCAAACACTCCAGCTATTTGAGACAGCTCCCCTAGTAGATGTACTTTTTTTTCTGCAACAAAGATTAGATGACCAATTCAACTTTTTTTAATATTGTGGGACCTTGATCTTACTGTAATACATCACCTCAACTCTTTTGTAATTCTCAGTGAGACCCCTGTTATCTCTGGGCCTCTGACCTGTTCTGACAGTGCTCCATGACAGTATCCTGAAGCGGTATCTCACCTTGCTGCTCAGCACTCTGCAGCCCTCTTGCCTGAACATCGAATCTTGTAAATTCATTTCTTGGTTCGTTCCTTGCATGCCTGTGTGTTAGCAATGGAAGAATGGTGTCCAGGAGGAGAAATTTGTCATTTTGGAATGTCAGAGTTCATTAATGTTGGAAGGAGATGAGAGAGAATGCAGTTTGATGTGTGTTTCCTCCTCTTGTTCCTCCGTACCTACCGATCAACATTGAACAATCTGCCAACATTTACAACATATTTAATGTTGCTACCTGCTCTGAACACCAACACACATGACTGGGAGGGGAGAGAATTAATGTATTGGTTTATGTTTGCCCGTTCTGTTGCAGAATTCAAGAAAAGTTCAGAAAATGATACACAAAGCTGTGACAACATCAATTTTCTGAAGGTTGGCTGGTCTTCCAAGCAACTCCCTACGGTAAATAAAACAATGGCTATCTCATTATGCTGTTGTGTGCAATATTGATGTACCTTATGCATATTTCGGGGTGAAACGAAGACCGAGGTGAACCATAGATTTCTAACAGAGTGCCTTTCATCACCTCGAGAATGTTTACTTGTGTGGGAGCCGTAGCACTAATTTGCATCCAGGAAACTTGCCCAGACAGAAGAAAGATATGTGAAGATGGGGGGAGTGAGATTAACGCCTACTTTTAAGACGATGAGTAGGTGGGATTGAAGAAGAAGAACTTTAATATGACCCATTCAGATTGTGGGGCTGTTTCAAAGTGCTTTACAAACAATGTCATTTGTAAAGCATAGTCATTGTTGCAATGTTGGAAATGCAACAGTGAACTCCCAACAACATCAATAGACAATGACCCAAATCATCATTTTTTTTTTGTTTGTCCATTTGATTGAGCAATAAATACTCGGGGGTCCTGGAGAGATTTCCCTTGTTTGTCAAATTAGTGACATCTCACTCAGGACGACCAACAGAACCTTGATATCGAGCCTTGTTGAAAGGCAGTTCCTCAGTATTTCACTTTGTGTCAGCTTAGTAATGTGCTCAAGCCTCTGTAGTTGGTCCGGAACCCTTGTTCAGAGTATGTTGCATCATTAAACCATTTTAATATATGCATAGGTCAGACCCTTGCTGAAAGTCTATGTAAATACTAGTGTATTAAATACACTTAGTAACAGTAGGAAATTAATATTATTTGTGGCACAGGAAGTGACAGTTCAGCCCATCAAGTCCATGTTGGTAGTATTGCTTTTTAATTCACAAGGCTAATTGAGTTGATTTACAATTAAATTGAGAATGGTGCATACATTTTGTTTTAAAGCTGAAACCAATTCTGTCTGATATTGAATATCTTCAGGACCAGCACCTCCTCCTCACTGTCAAATCAGTGGATGGTTATGAATCCTATGGTAAGTGTTGCCAGCATAATGGAAAGTAGCAAATGTGAGCTGTGAACATATTCCAATTAATTCTACTGCACATAGTGACATGTCTGGTGAAGAGAAACTGATAAACCTACCTATCTGTCCATGGCATGACTTCAGTCCCATGCTCCATGGTTGATTTTGATGTGTGAGCTGGCCTGTAATGTTTTCCTGGGCATCAGTGGGAACTAAATGTAGCCTTGTCCTCCTGCTGCTGAAATCTCATCCACATCTTGGTTCTCCCAGTGCGCTTTCGTTATCTGCTGGCAATAAACTTGAACTTTTTCAAAACTCTACACTGTTTCCATGCACATTCAGAGACCTGTCACAGAGTTACATCAGCTCCCAGGACCTTCCATCTACTTTAAAATTAAAAATATTTCCCTATTTTAAAACTCTTCTTTGCCTCACCTTGCCCTTTATATCTCAAAGGGTGAAATGGCCTGCTTTTTCTACATATCTTGCCCCTTGTGGGGAAAGGTGCTCCTTGCTGGTGTTAAAAGAAGCAAGCCATAATAAGTGTCCAAGAAAATAAATAGATAATTTGAAACAATCTTCTTTACTACGTGATTGGTGAGAAAGCAGTACTCATTAACACAGGGAATAATTTAAATGCATTAAAGGAGAGGCAAAGCAACTATATGATGGAGAAGGAATTGAGAATAGGGCAAGTGATAGCCGAGTGGTATTATTGCTGGACTGTTAATCCACTCTCAGATAATGTTCTGGGAAACTCTGTCCCAATCCCACCACGGCAGATGGTAGAATTTGAATTCAGTTGAAATAAAATCTGGAAATAAGAGACTAATGATGACCATGAATCCATTGCCAATTGTTGGGAAAACTCATCTAGTTCACTAATGTCCCTTAGGGAAGGAAACTGCCATCCTTACTTGATCTGGCCAACATGTGACTCCAGACCCACAGCAGTGTGGTTGACTCTTACTGCCCTCTGGGCAATTAGGGATGGGCAATAAATGTTGTAACACTCTCATCCCATGAATGAATTTTCAAAAAAAATGCAGATGGCATTCGATGAAGGACAGGAAGACACTAGGAAATAACAAAGGACAAAGAAAATTACAGCACAGAAACAGGCCCTTTGGCCCTCCAAGCCTGCGCTGATCCACATCCTCTATCTAACCTGTCCCCTATTTTCCAAGGATCTGTATCCCTCTGCTCCCTGCCTATTCATGTATTTGACTAGATACATCTTAAATGATGCTTTTGTGCCTGTCTCTACCACCTCCGCCGGCAACGTGTTCCAGGCACCCACCACGCTCTGCATAAAGAACTTTCCACACATATCACCCTTAAACTTTTCCCTTCTCACCTTGAAATCGTCACCCCTAGTAATTGAGTCCCCCACTCTGGGGGGGGAAAAAGCTTCTTGCTATCCACCCTGTCTATACCCCTCATGATTTTGTAGACCTCAATCAGGTCCCCCCTCAACCTCTGTCTTTCTAATGTAAATAGTGTGAATCTACTCAGCCTCTCTTCATAGCTCGCGACCTCCATAGCAGGCAACATCCTGGTGAATCTCCTCTGCACCTTCTCCAAAGCATCCACATCCCTTTGGTAATGTAGCAACCAGAACTGTACACAGTACTCCAAATGTGGTTGAACCAAAGTCCTGTACAACCGTAACATGTTGATATGTATTGATTTGGCCAAATGACCTCATTCTGTGTAATAATTCTAACCCCTTTGAAACTTCACTTCCACCCAGTAAACTCTGTTCCTCAGCTCTGGTCGCAAATTATTTTTCTACCTTTGGAGTTCGGGGAGGTGATGGCCCACTAGAGCTATCGCTGGACTGCTAATGCAGTGACCTAGATCATGTTCTAGGTACCCAGGTTCAGATCTTGCTATGGCAGATGGTGGAATTTGAATTCAGTAAAATTCTGGAATTAAGTCGAATGATGACCACATGCAGCACAGTGCTCCCTCATTGCTGCCCCGCTGCTGGCGCATTGCTCCCTTGGCATTGTCCCTGTGGTGGCACAGGGCTCCATTGGCACTCTGATTCATGTCTTGAACCCCAAGACTATCTGGCTGTGCGTTGAGGCCATTATTGGTTTGAACCCCAACTGAGAGCGTGATTTATGTTGGGTGAAATTCTTCTCTGTGGCAGCAGGTCCATCACTTGATTCTTAAACCCTTCTCCCAATGTCTTCTGCCCCTCTCAGGGGAGTGCTGCATTGCATTGAAGTCAATGATTGGCAGTACTGCTCAGCAATTCCTGACGTCACTGTCGCACAGAGGAGAGGAAACTGGTAACATCCGCGGCTCCATGAAAGTTCGGGTGCCAGCAGAGAGGATTGGAACTCGGGAACGTCTTTATGGTGCGTAGCCTGTCAACATGAGCAAGCTTTGTTTTCTTTTGTGGCTTTGTCTCACATGGTGTTGCTGACCCTTGTTTTTGTGGGCTTGATGGTGTTTAAACTGAGCTAGACTGCAGTTATACTGCAGCTTTGTGTTGATGTGAAGTGGCTTCATGTGTTAGTGCTTTTTGTTTGCACCTTTGAAAAGAGTGGCTGATGTGGTGTCCTCCCCTTTTTGACTCCCAGAGTTGGCCGTTCCATGTTGTGGTTTTGAATGGCGCCATCCTGTCCAGGATGATGAGGACAGGCTCCAGCATTCTACTCTGGCCCTCCAGTCAAAACTCTCAGGCTAGGGCAGTTGCACTTTGTTTTTCAGGGAACGGATCGGTGGCAGTGAAGCTTAATAGGAAGATGGCCAGCAACTTGAGAACTATGTTCCTACATAAATCTGGATCTTTAGGAGGAGTGGAGGAGTGAAAGCAACATATCAGTCAAACACTCCAAGCTATAGAACATAGAACATAAAACAGTACAGCACAGAACAGGCCCTTCAGCCCACAATGTTGTGCCGACCATTGATCCTCATGTATGCACCCTCAAATTTCTGTGACCATATGCATGTCCAGCAGTCTCTTAAATGTCCCCAATGACCTTGCTTCCACAAATGCTGCTGGCAACGCATTCCATGCTCTCACAACTCTCTGTGTAAAGAACCCGCCTCTGACATCCCCTCTATACTTTCCACCAACCAGCTTAAAACTATGACCCCTCGTGCTAGCCATTTCTGCCCCGGGAAATAGTCTCTGGCTATCAACTTTATCTATGCCTCTCAATATCTTGTATACCTCAATTAGGTTCCCTCTCCTCCTCCTTTTCTCCAATGAAAAGAGACCAAGCTCAGTCAACCTCTCTTCATAAGGTAAGCCCTCCAGTCCAGGCAGCATCCTGGTAAACCTCCTCTGAACCCTCTCCAAAGCATCCACATCTTTCCTATAATATGGCGACCAGAACTGGACGCAGTATACTTACTGATTGAGATGAAGAGGAATAGGTGCAGATTCCCGTGGGCGTAAATGCTGCTATGGACCGTGATGTTAGAGCCCGGCTGGCTTTTGCATTGTATCCTTGTTTATTTTTAAGGAAAGAATGAAAGTATTGCTCTCCCAACCCTGGAGGAGAAGCAGAGGACACTTCCTGGCAGTTTTCCCCAACTTCTGGGAACTCAGCCAGCAATGATTGAAAGACTCATGATGTGGCACTACTTTGAACTCTGTTTAAAAATGCTCTGCCTCAATGAGCTTTCTGCTTCATTGTGGTTGCATTCTGCCTCTTGAGCTCCATTGTCTGTGCAGCATTTTCTAATGTAGAAATATGGCCAAGAGCTTTTCTGGATGAGTTTCTGACTTCCTCGGGATTGACTTAGAAGCTTGCCAGGGCCATATAAAAATAACATGGTCATGTTCTGAGATAACCAAGTGTAGAGCTGGATGAACGCAGAAGAAGGGCCTAGGCCCGAAAGGTCAGCTTTCCTGCTCCTGCTCCTGTGCTGTTGCTTGGCCTGCTGTGTTCATCCAGCTCTACACCTTGTTATCTCAGATTCTTCACCTGCAGTTCCTACTATCCGTGGTCACATTCTGTCCTTCAGTATCATTGGAATTTCTTATGGCCATGGTTTTAGTGGAAAATGCCTAAGTGAACTTGTCATGTCATCATAATGAATTTTATGGTGGAACAATTGACAGGAAAAGTATGTAAACTTTTAATATTCCTCTTTAATGCATGACATCAAAAAGAAATAGAACAGATTGCCTGTTGCAGAATGCAGAGACTGGAGCTTTTCAATCTACTCCTCCAAGGGAGAATGGAACTGGAATTTAGGTTCTGATGTAGGCAAATTGCTCAGTGGACAGTTGTCACCTGTGCTTATGTTACAGATGATAAGACATGCATTACATGTTTTTGTTTTTCTTAGCTTTATCCCAGCTTTTGTTGGGAGGTTGGTGCAGATGCTGCAAAGAAAGCCAAGCCTAGTTGCTATGGAGAGTCTTGCTGGACCACTTCTGAAACCAGCTCAAGGTCAACTACGTTAGTGTGGGACGGGAGTTCTCAAATGGATCACATTTCTTTTTAAAAAGAATACATTTCCTGGGATGTGGCAGTCATTGACTGGGCCAGTATTTATTGCCCAACTCAGGTTGCTCTTGAGAAGGTGGTGGTGAGCCGCTGCAATCCATATGTTGTCGGTCGACCCACAATACCAACAGGGAGGAGTTGCAGGATTTTATCGCAGCACGCTGAAGGAACAATGATGTATTTCCAAATCAGGAATGATAGTCTTGTTGGGGAAGCTTCACGTGATGGTTTTCCCATGTATCTGCCACCCTTGTCCTTCTAGGTGATAGTGGTCGTGGGTGCTGTCAAGAGAGTCATGGTGAATTTCTGCAGTGCATCTTGTGGATAATGCACTCGAGCCTTTTTTGTCCTGGATTGTGTCAAGCTTCTAGAAAGTTTTAGCTACACCAATCCAAGCAAGTAGGGTGTATTCTGTCATACTCTTGACTTGTGCATTGTAGTTGGTGGACAGATTATCAGGAATGTTGGCGGCGGTGGGTGGGTGGGTGAGTTGCTCACTGCAAGATTCCCAGACTCTGGCGTGTTCTTGTAGCCATGTTTCTTACATAACTAATCCAGTTCAGTTTCTGGTCAATGTTAACTTCCAGGACTTTGGTAGTGGGAGGGTTCAGCAGTGGTAATATGATTGAATGTCAGGTGGTGATGGTTCGATTCTCTTTTGTTGGAGATAGTCATTGCCTGGTATTTGTGCGGGTGGGAGTGCTACTTGCCACTTGTCAGTCCAAGTCTGGTTATTGTCCAGGTGTTGCTGCCTTTCAGCATGCACTGTTTCAGTATCTGAGCAGTCTCAAATGATGCTCAACATTGTACAATTCTCAGAAAACATCCCAGTTCTGACCTTTATGGTGGAGGGAAAGTTATTAATGAAGCAGCTGGGCCAAGGACATTATCCTGAGGGACTAGTTGCTCGTGTTGTGCAGTTTTATGGTCCCAATCTGAGTCAGGAAGCCCTGGTTCATATCTGGCCCACTCCAGAGGTGTGTCATAACATCTCTTATCAGGTTGATTCGAAAATGTCTGTCTTGAGGAATTCTGCATCCTTGATGTCACATTCAGTAAGGGCTGTCACCCTCCCCTCACCTCTTGAATTCAACCCTTATGTCCGTATTTGAACTAAAGGATCTAATGAGTGATGTTTGACATAGAGGAGTACTGATTCATCAAAGTGTATGTGTTTATTTGTGTGGGATGGTGGGTGAGGATCTAGTGATCAGCAAGAAGTTTCCTTGCCCGTTTTTAACATGAAGCTGTGAGACTCTATTTCCAGAGTCAACGTTGAGGATTTTCAGGGAACTCCCTCCTATATCCCACAGTGCCGTGACTGGTTCTGTCTTTCTGCTGGGACAGGGCAAATGGTGACAGGATGGGTGGTATTGTCTTGTACGTAATCTGTAAGCTGTAGTTTACTGTGTATGGCTATGTTGGGCAGTTGCTCAAATGGTCTGAGAGATAACTCTCCCAAAAGTGGCACTAGACCCAGAAAGCAAGAACTGCAGATATTGGAGTCAGAGTCAATTTGGTGTGGAGCTGGAGGAACACAGCAAGTCAGGCAACATCTGAGGAGCAGGAAAGTCAGTGTTTCAGGTTTACACCCTTCTTCAATCCTGATGAAAGGTGTAAAACCAAAACATCGACTTTATTGCTCCTCTGATGCAGCTTGACCTGTGTTCCTCCAGCTCCACAATGTTCACTAGCCCCAGATATTGCTAAAGAAGACTTTATAGGGTCAACAGGGTCAGGTTTGCTGTTGTCAATTTCATTGGGTTAGTGAATGCTAAGTGATCTGCCTGGTTTTATTCTATTCTTTGGGATTCTTAGCAGATAATACAACTGAATAGCTTGCTCGGACTCTTCAAAGGGCAGTTTGTGTGTAACAGCTTTTTGAACCACACATGATTAGATTAGATTCCCTACAGTGTGGAAACGGGCCCTTCGGCCCAACAAGCCCACACTGCCCCCTGAAGCATCCCACCCAGACCCATCCCCCTATAACCCACACACCCCTGAACACTACCGGCAATTTAGCATGGCCAGTCCACCTAGCCTGCACATCGTTGGACTGTGGGAGGAAACCGGAGCACCGGGAGGAAACCAGAGCACCTGGAGGAAACCCACGCAGACACGGAGAGAATGTGCAAACTCCACACTGACGGTCGCCTGAGGCTGGCAATGAACCTGGGTCTCTGGCGCTGTGAGGCTGCAGTGCTAACCACTGAGCCACCGTGCCATCCGTGATCTGTTTCATTTTGATTAAATGAGGAATGCTAGCTCACCTGGGCCTCCGGGATCTCCACATCATTGGAGCCCCACAATATTGTGTGGCATTAGCCGAGATTTTTGTGCTAAAGTCTGCAACAAGAAATTAAAACCCACAATTCTCTAATTTTGCTGAGAGTGCTATCCACTTGGACATGGTGAACAGTCTGACAGTATTGTGAAGTGCGGATTTGCTGGCCATTTAGCTTGTTTGTAGAATCTTGTAGATTTCCGGCTTTTAGTGGCTTACTCATAGTACTTGATTGTCAGGTAAGCTGATACTTTTCAGTCATAGTGGACACTTATTTAGTGGTGACAGTGTTCCAGCCCCATCTGTTGGTACCAATGAGGTACAACACATCAAATTCCAGATCATTCCTACACTGTAAAATCACTTAGATATTTAAATGTCTGATCTGACCAGTAAGAATATTGCACTGATCACTGCAGCGTTGATGGGGTGAATCTCTCCACTGTTTTTCACAGAATGGATTAGAGTCGACAAGGATGAGACTGGAGCAACCAAAGGGAAGCCAGGATGTCGCATGAGCCAAGACTTCAAGTACGGTCATTCATTTGCCTGATCTTTTCTTTTCTCGGACGCCTGCATTTGCCAATTATATTGGCTCTCTTTTCATGGTCGAGGGAAAGGGAGGGCCTCGGCATTCTTGGGAAACTGTCCTAGACCTTTCAAGTAGTGACTGAGTAAGGAGTTTCATTATGAACAATGTGTAAGGGTTTGAGTGTTTAGACAGAATCACGAGGAAGCTTACCATCCTTTCAATTTACTTGAAATCAAAGTTGATGTTGCTGTTACCTCAGCTCATCTATTGAAACCTGAAACCATTTCTTGGGACCTCCCAGACTTTTATGGCTGACCTTCCACTTGCTGTGATTTGAAGGTCATCTAAACCTGTGCATTTCCCTCACGCTTGCCAGTTTCCATTCCACCATCATCCCTGGACCTAGTAACGTGCCCTGTTGTCCAGTTTAAGTTTTTTATATTGTCATTCCTTGTCTTCAGAATCCCCTGAAGAATATCTGTGTCAATAACCCTGCCATCCCTCCCATAACCACAGCCATCTGAGATCACACTGTTCCTTATCTATTATTAATTAATTGTTTTTAATTTTGACCTCTTGTATTTAAAAAACACTTGCCCTCGTTTCTCCTGTGGCTCTTCTGTCAATGATTTTAGATCTGTCTCCTCTGGTTGTTGACCCTCCTGCCACTGGAGACAGTTCCTGCATATTTACACTTTCAGAAGCTTTTTTTCACACCTATAGTTAGTACAATCTCCAAGGCCAAGGGCAGCAGATGCACACAAACATCACCCCTTGTAACTTCTCCTCCAAGCCACTTGCTGTCCCAGCTTGGAAATATATCACTTCCTTCAGTGTCTCTGGGTCAGAATCATAGAACACCTTCCCTAACAGCATCAAAAATAGAGATTGCTGGAAAAGCTCAGCAGATCTGGCAACGTCCGTGAAGAGAAATCAGAGTTAATGTTTCAGGTCTGGTGAGCCTTCTTCAGAACTAAGGTTTTCCAGAAATCTTTATTTTTGTTTCTGATTTACAGCATCCACAGCTCTCTTGTTTTTCCCTAACAGCATTGTGGATATGCCGAAGTCACATGGGCTGCAGCGGTTCAAGAAGGCAGCTCACCACCTTTTCCAGAGATATTGGGGATGTGCAACCAATGTAGGCCGTGCTTGTGGTGCCACAGTGTGAATGAATAAAAGCAAAATGAAGTCCTTTATGACTTTGAACAGCTTATTAAATGTCCCATAACCTGGTTTGTAAAAAGCACAATCCCAGCCTCCACATACTGAAGTTTCTAATATTATTCTGATAAATCTCTGCACCCTTTCCTCGACCTTTCTTTCTCTTTTTAATGTAAAATCTTGGTGTAAGAATAGGCCAATCTGTAGGTGTGATTAAAAACTGAATTTAATGATCATTTGCGCTTCCACCTGATTTGCAACCTGTGTCTAACTTGCTGAACTTTATGCCTGTGGTGATTTCTTCCCTCAGCAGTGGTGAAACCTCTTGCTGCTTTGAACGGATCACCACAACAGAATGGCAGCCTGATATATAGACCATTGTGGTGCACTTGGCTGATTTCAGCTCTAACTCTTGGATCTCATCTTTCAGAGCGACGTCAAAGAAGCTGGCCTCTGCAGACAGTGTGGGAATTCAGCTTGGGAAACCCCTGTGCGAAGAGGTGGAGAAACCCAGTTGTATTGCCATGGGGCGTGCACCAGCTCCACTTCCTGGGGCTGCAGCTGAAGACAGGTAGACACCATGGGGTTTGGGGGAAGATCATTTTTAGAGAAGTGCTATGGGCCATCAGCAAAGGCAGAATTTTATTTCATCATAATATATACCTCCTGAACTAACCTAACCGACAGTCTGTTATTGCAACCAAGCCAGGGAACCAACTCACCTTCAAGAAGAATAAAGGTAGTATGCTAGGATCAGCTCCAGATGTATCTGTAAATAAGCTCCAACCTGTTGAGAACCTGGCAAAGCACTCTAAACCTGTATATTAGAGAATAAAAGCTGTTTGTTTTCGAGCTAGTAATCCTATCAGAATAGATCAAAACTTTGCAGCCATGCCACATCATTTATCAAAGTTGTAAACAGTTAAGCCAAGGAGAGGAGGAGGCTGCATAAACGTCCTGTTCATCGGCAAGAGGTGGGAGTTCTGAAGAGAGCGCAGCTCATTAATGTGAAAAACAAGGCTGAAGTATTTGCAACCACCTTCAACCAAGTTCCACATGAGCAATCCATCTGGGTGTCTTCCTGAGGTCAGCGCAGCACAGATGCCACTCTTGATTCACTTCACATGATGAGGCACTGAGAATTCTAAAGGTTATGGGCTGTGACAAGTATCTGACTATACTGGCGAAAGCTTTCACTTCATAGTTAGCAGGGACCTATTCAATCTGTACCAGGACAGCTACAGCGGACATGTATCTGACACTGGAAATTTGCCCAGAAATGTCTACTTGATTAAAAGAAAGGCTAGAGAAGAAATTGTAGGGGGCCTGGCTGATGTATTTGCATCATGGTTAGCCATGGGTGAGGTTTCAGAGGACTGGAGGGTAGTAAGTGTTGTGCCCTATTGAAGATGGGCTGCAAAGGAAAACCTGGGAATTATGGACCAGTAAGCTTTACATCTGTAGTAGATAAGTTACTTGAGAAGATTCTGAGGGATAAGAGATACACGCATTTGGAAAGACAGTGTTAGATTAGGAGTAGTCAGCACGGCTTCGTGCACAGGAGATCATGGCTCACAAATTTATTCACGTTCTTTGATGCAGTGACCAGGAAGGTTGTGAGGGCAGGACTATAGAGGTAGTCTGTATGGATTTCAGTGAGGTCTTTGATAAGTTCCACGTGGTAGGCTGCTCTGGAAGGTTAGATCATGTGGAATCCGTGGAGAGTTGGCAAATTAGATGCACAATTGGCTTGATGGTAGGAAGCAGGCAGTAATAGTGGAAGAAAAATAGGAACAAAAACAAAGTTGCTGGCAAACTGGAGATGCAATTAGCTTGATGGGGTAGGAAACAGAAAATTAGTGGAAGGATGCATGTCAGACTGGAGGCCAGTTACTACTGGTGTACCTCGAGTCAGTATTGGGCCCATTGCTGTTTCTTATCTACATCAATGATTTGGATGAGAATGTCCAAAGATTAGTAAGTTTGCAGATGACACTTAAAATAAGCGGTATTGCGGACAGTGAAAAAGGGTATCAGAAATTGCAGCAGGATCTTGATCAGCTGGGGAAGTGGGCCGAGAAATGGCAAATGGAATTTAACATGGATAAGTGTGAGGTGTTGCATTTTGGAAAGTCAAATCCAGGGAGGAGTTTCATGGTGAATGGTAGTGCCTTAGATTGTGGTGGGACAGAGGGACCTTGGAGTGCAGGTGCGTGGTTCTCTGAAAGTGGACTCATAGGAAGACAGAGCAGTGAAAGAGACTTTTGGCACTCTGACCTTCAACAGTCAGGGCATTGAGTACAGAAGTTGGGAAGCTATGTTGCAGCTGTACACGATGTTGGTGAGGCCACACTGAGTACTGTGTTCAATTTTGGTCACTTTGTTATAGGAAGGATGTTATTAAACTGGAAAGAGTGTAGAAGAAATTTTGAGGATGTTGCCATGACTCAAGGGACTGAGTTTATAGCGAGTGTTTGGACAAGCTAGGACATTTTTGAGGGGATCTCTTAGTAGCACATTCTATCATGAGAGGCATGGATAGGGTGAATGCACTCAGTCTTTTTCCCAGGGTTGGGGAATCAAGCACTAGAGAACATCAATTTAAGGTAAGAGGAGAAAGAACACTTGGAAATCTGACGGCAGTGTTTTTACACAGAGGGTGGTACACATATGGAATGAGCTGCCAGCAGAAGTGGTTGAGGTGGGTACATTAACAACATTTGAAGGAAGTTTGGATGAATACATAGATAGGAAAGGTTTAGAAGGATGTGGGTCACTTGCAGGTATTAACGTGGGTGGATCTTTTGGTCAGCATGGACCAATTTGAGCTGAAGGGCCTGTCTCTGTGCTGTATGACTTTGACTTTCTGACTCTCAATTCTACCTGGTCACTTACTGCTGTATCAGAGATAATGGGAACTGCAGATGCTGGAGAATCCAAGATAACAAAGTGTGAAGCTGGATGAACACAGCAGGCCAAGCAGCATCTCTGAAGGGTCTAGGCCTGAAACAGCAGCTTTTGTGCTCCTGAGATGATGCTTGGCCTGCTGTGTTCATCAGCTCCACACTTTGTTACTGCTCTATTGGTCTACTTTCAATCAATGGTGAAATGATGGAAGGGGAAAAATAAGTGCACAAATGAAAACAACCCAGAATGTAAAAATAGATTGCAAGAGTCTTCATACATTTTGAAATAAGGCAAGAGTTAACCAGTGAGCATTGTTCCTTCATAAAGTAAGACTGATAATTGATGTGAAATAAGAAAACGGCAGATGAATTGCATGAGTGTTTTGCATCCGTCTTCCCTATAGAAGGTACTGGTAACATCCCAGAAGCCGTGCTAAATCAAGAAATACAGAAAGATAGGAACTTCAGAAAATTACGGTCTCCAGTCAAGTGGTGCTCATTAAATCTTTGCTACAGTGGGCTGCCAAGTGCCTGGGTTCTGATGGACTTCAACTTAGAGTCTTAAAGAAGTCGAGGGGGACTGATATGCTGGTGGGCAGATTTGCTAGTGTTGCAAGGGAGAGTTTAAACTAGATTGGCAGGATGGGGTGGGGGGTGTGGGATCTTCAACGGCATGGAGGCAAGTGAGAGGCTGGATGGAATTACAGTAATCAGAAATAGCAACTTCGGGAGACAGGTCAGGCTGGAACAGGACAGGGAGTGAGGAAGGACCGTTGGATTAAATTGCATCTATTTCAGTGCAAGAGGGCTGATGGGTAAGACTGATGAACTTAGGGCTTGGATAGGTACTGGGGCTGGGATGCTATAGCCATTACAGAAACTTCCCTAAGAGAGGGACAGGACTGGCAGCTTAATGTACCAGGGTACAGGTGCTTCAAGCGGGACAGATGTGAAGGAAAGAGGGGAAAGGAAGTTGCATTTTCAATTGGGGAGGGGGTATCTCAACAGTAGTCAGGTAAAATAATGGAGGAGTCAACCAGTGAGGCTTTGTGGGTGGAGCTAAGAAATAGGAAGGGAATGGTGATGTTATTGGGTTATACTATAAACCCCCAAATTAGAGGAACAAATGTGTCGGGAGATTGTGGAGACGTGCAGGAGAGGTAGAATAGTCACAGTGAGAGATTTTGTTTTCTTAACATAGACTGGGACTGCCACAGTGTTAAGGGCTGAGATGGACTGGAATTTGATAAACCTGTTCAGGAAAGTTTCCTCCAACCAGTGTATTAGAGGGCCCTACTCAGGAAGAAGCAAACCCGATCTAATGTCGGGAAATAGGGCAGGACAGGTGACTGAGGTGACAGTAGTGGGGCACTTTGGAGCAAGTGACCATAGTTGTATTAATTTTAAAATAGCTTTGGAGAAGGCCAAAGCCCGTCCACAGGTTCAAGTTCTAAACTGGGGCAGGATGAATTTTGATGGAATTAGACAGAAGTTTGCAGGGGTTGAGTGGAGTAGTTAGTTTGTAGCAAAGGGACCTCTGGCAAATAGGAAGCCTTTAAAAGTGTGAAAGCTGGAGTGCAAGGTCTATATGTTCCTGTGAAGGTGAAGGGCAAGGTTGGCAGGAGTAGGGAGCCCTGGGTGACATGAGATATTGAAGTTGTGACCCGAAAAAAGGAGGAGGCATAGCTCAAGAGCAGGCAGCTAGGATCAAGGGAATCACTGGAAATATATAGGGGATACAGGAGTTTACTGAAGAAGGAAATCAGGAGGGTGAAAAGTGGGCATGAGATGTCTTTGGCTGAGAAGATTAGAGTGAATCTAAAGAAATTCTTTATATTAAACTAGAAGGAGAAAATAGGACCCCTTAAGGACCAAAATGGACGTGTAAGTGTGGAACCACAGGAGATGGGAGAGGTCCTCAATGAATATTTCTCATGTGTTTACTGTGGAGAAACATGGGGAAGTCAGTGCCAATATCTTGGATAGTCCCTACCACAGCAGAGGCGGTGTTGGAATTATTAGAATGTATGAAGATGGTTAAATCTCCTGGTTTTGATCAGATATATCCAAGAACCCTGCAAGAAATGAAAGAAGAAATTGTGGGGGTCCTGGAAATAGTATATTAGATGGAGAGAGAATTGGTTAAATAATAGAAGAGAGTTGGGATAAAAGGGGATGTTTTCAGGATGGCAATTTGGAATTAGTGGAGTGCCACAGGGATCAGTACACAATTATTTATAATATACATTTAATGACTTGGATGAGGACATTGAATGTATTGTCACCAAGTTTGTACTTGACACAAAAATAGGTGAGAGTGCAGGTGTTGAGGATGACCGAGTCTACAGCGGGATATAGACAGGTTAAACACGTGGCAAAAACACGGTAGGTGAAATATAATTTGAAAAAAAAATGAGATTATGAATTTTGACAGGAAGAGTGGAGGGGCAGAATATTATTTAAATGGCGATGGAGACAGATCACAGACAGCTAGAGTATAGAGGATTCTGCGTAAATCAAAGTTAGCATCTAAGCTTAGCAGATAATAGGGAAGGTAAATGGAATGCTGGCCTTTATTACAAAATATATAAGTAGGGAGGTAGGTGATGGCTTAGTGGTATCATCGCTAGACTATTAATCCAGAAACCTAGCAAATGTTCTGGGGATGATAGGAACTGCAGATGCGAGAAAGTCCGAGATAACAAAGTGTGGAGCTGGATGAACACAGCAGGCCAAGCAGCACCTTAGGAGCACAAAAGCTGACGTTTTGGGTCTAGACCCTTGATCAGAAATGGACGAGTGGAAGGGGGTTCTGAAATAAACAGGGAGAGAGGGGGGAGGCGGAAAGAAGATGGATAGAGGAGAAGATAGGTGGAGAGGAGACAGACCGGTCAAAGAGGAGGGAATGGAGCCAGTAAAGATGAATATAGGTGGGGAGCTAGGGAGGAGATTAAACATGGGCAAGGAAACCTCCTACTGATTACCACATACTGTCCTCCCTCGGGTGATGAATCAGTATTCCTCCATGTTGAACAACACTTAGAGGATGCACTGAGGATGGCAGTGGCACAAATTGTACTCTGGGTGGGGGATTTCAATGTCCATCACCAAGAGTGGCGCGACATCAGTATGACAGCTTGAGCGGGTCAGGTCCTAAAGGTTGTAGCTTGTTAGACTGGGTCTGCAGCAGATGGTGAGGGAACCAACAAGAGGGAAAAACATACTAACCTCATCCTTCCAAATCTGCCAGCTGCAGATGTATCTGTTCATGACAGTGTCAGCAAGAGTGACCTTCACACAGTCCTTGAGGAGACAACGCCCCAACTTCACATTGAGAATAACTTCCATCATGTTGTGTGGCACTGTCACCATGCTAAGTGAGACAGACTTCGAACAGATCTGGCAACTTGACTGGGCATCATGAGGCACTGTGGACAATCAACAGCAGTTGAATTGTACTCCAGCACAAATGACCTGGCATATCCCCTGCTCAACTATCACCATCAAGTCAAGGGAATTAGCCCTTAATTCAATGGAGAGTGCAGGAGAGCATGCCAGGAGCAACACCAGACATACCTGAAAATGAGGTGTCAGCCACCAAACAGAATGACTTGCAAGCCAAATGGCAAAACCAGCAAGTGATAGACAGAGCTAAGTGATCTTCCAACCGATTGGATCAGATCTAAGCTCTGCTGCCCTGCCACATCCAGTTGCCTGACAACGTTCCAGTTATAGTACTGAAGACTTGTGATCCAGAACTTGCTGCGTCCCTAGCTAAGCTGTTCCAGTACAATTACAACACCTAACTAGCGGCAATGTGGCAAATTGCCCAAGTGTGTCCTGTCCACAAAAAGCAGGACAAATTCACCCTGGCCATTTACCGCCCCCATCAGTCTACTCTCAGTCATTAGTAAAGTGTCATCAACAGTTCTGTCAAGCAGTGCCTGCTCAGCAATAACCTGCTCAGTGACACCCAATGTGGGTTCTGCCAGAGCCACTCAGCTCCTGACTTCATCACATCTTTGGTTCAAACATGGCCAAAAGAGCTGAATTCCAGAGGTGAGGTGAGTGTGACAGCCCTTGACATCAAGGCTGCATTCAACTAAGTGTGTCATCAAGGGGCCCGAGACAAACTGGAATCAATGGGTATCAGGGGACAAACTCTCCAATGGTTGGAGTCATACCCTGACACATACAAAAATGGCCATGGTTGTTGGAGGTCAGTCATCTCAGCTCCAGGGCATCTCTGCAGGAGTTACTCAGGGTAGTGCCCTAGGCCCAACCATCTTCAGCTGCTTCATCAATGACCTTCCCTCCATCGCAAGGTGAGAAGTGGGGATGTTTGCTGATGATTGCACGATGTTCAGCACCATTTGTGACTCTTCAGATACTGAAGCAGTCCGTGTTCAAATGCAATAAGATCTAGACAATATTGGGGCTGGACTGACATGTGGCAAGTGACATTCATGCCACACAAATACCAGGCAATGATGATCTATGAGAAAATCTAACCACTGTCCCTTGACATTCAATGGTGTTACCATCACTGAATCTCCCACTATCAACATCCTGGGGGTTATCGTTTACCAGAAAGTTAACTGGATTTGCCACATAAACACAGTGGCTATGAGAGCAGGTCAGAAGTTAGGAATACAGTGGCAAGTAACTCAGCTCCTGATTCTTCAAAGCCTGACCACCATCTACAAGGCACAAGTCAGGAGTGTGATGGAATATGCCCCGCTTCCCTGGATGAGTGCAGCACCAACAATACTGAAGGAGTTTGACTCCATCCAGGACAAAGCAGCCCACTTGATTGGCAGTACGTCCGCAAGCATCCACTCCCTCCATCACCAATGCGCAGTAGCAGCAGTGTGTAGTACCTACAAGATGCACTGCAGAATTCACCAAAGAACCTCAGACATCACCTTCCAAACCTATGACCACTTCCATCTAGAAGGACAAGAGCAGCAGATACATGGGAACACCAGCCCCCTGCAAGCTCCCCTCCAAGCCGCTCACCATCCTGACTAGGAAATATATTGTTGTTCCTTCACTGTCAATGGGTCAAAATCTTGGAATTCCCTACCTAATGGCATTGTGGGTCAAACCAACGCAGATGGACTGCAGCTATTCAAGGCAGCTCACCACTACCTTCTGATGGGCACGAAATGCTGGACCCTGCCAGCGACTCCCACATGCCACAGGGGGAGAAGATCTATACAAAGCACTAGTCGCATGACAGCAGGAATGCTGTGAACAATTTTGGTCCCATTATCTGAGGAACGATACATTGTCACCCAGAAAAGGTTCTCTTGGTTGAAGGATCGCTTGATTCAAAATGTTAGCATTTGTGGACGGAAAGCAGAGTTGCCAGAAATAGAGTTTCTCCAGCAATTTCTGATTTTGTTCCACTAGACTGATCCTGGCTATGGTGAGACTTTGTCTTAGGAGAGAGTTTGGGCCTCTATTTGTGAGATTTTAGAAGGATGGGAGGTGACCTTATTAAAGTAAGGTTTTTGGGGGACTTGACAGTTGTAGGTGTAGGAAGGCTGTTTATGGACCAGAGGACATAATCTCAGAATAAGGCATCGCCCATTTAAGATGGGGATAAGGAAGTATTTCTCCTGTCAGAAGGTAGTGAATCTGTGAAATTCTTTACTGCAGAGACTGTTATTAAGCATCTTCAAGGCTGAGTTAAACAGGTTTTTAATATGCTGGTTATGGGAAAAGGCAGGAAAGTGGAATTGAGTATCAGATCAACCAGGATCATATTGATCATTGGAGCAGACTCGTGGGTTGAATGGCCTACACCTGCTCCTGTTTCATGTGGTTTTAAAAAGGAATGTGATTTGTTTATCCCAGTCAGCCTAACTTTGGTGGGAAAATTTAGAATTCTGAGGGACAGAATACACCTGTACTTGGAGAGGCACTAATTAACCAAGCATTCCAGCAGTGCTTTCAGATAATATTTCAACAAAGTTGATTAAATACTTTGAAGAGATAATCAGGAGTATTGAGGGTAGTGATGATTTTGATAAGGTCCCTCATGACAGGTTAAGGAAATAAGAGCTGATGAGATCAAAGGCAGAGTGACACATTGGTTTCAGAATTGCCTGAGAGGCAGGAAGAAGTGGGCAATAGTAGGGGGATGTTTCTGTGACTGGAAGTCTTTATCCAGGACATTCTACGCGGCTGGGTGCTGGAGCCTTTGCTTTTATGTATTCTATGTTGGTGACTTCAACTTAAATGTAAGGGCTATAATCGAGGTTTGTAGATGCCACAAAAACTGGTGAATGGTGAACAGTGGTAAATTTAATTCAAACTAGAAAAGGAGAGCTGGCAAGGTAAGGAATGACATTTTGCAGGTACTGAAGATCAGAAAGACCTTGATGAGCACATCTAAAAGATCTATGAAGGCAGCAGGACAGGTATTTAAGGTAGTTAAAAAGGCATTTGGGATGCTTGCCTTAGCTGAACTACAGAATACATGAGCAGGGTAGATAGTGATGCACCTTAGCCTGGAAGGATGGTTAAGTGAGGAATGCTGACCTAGCATTGAACAGGATTTAAATGTTGATTTGTGTTGCTCTATTTTGTATCTCGGTATGTTGTCATCTGATGGCGAAAAGTCCATCTGTCACGTCACATCTGTTGCCCATCTTGAGTTGTCCCTGACACCATGTGAGCAAGAACCCTTCCTTGAAGGATGTGATTGGATTTTAAAGATTATCCATTGGCTTCACTTACTTTAACAGAGAAGAGCTCCCTCTGCTCTTGCTACTGTTGTACAGTAGAGAGTGCGACAGTGAATTCACATGTACAATCTCTGTCACGCTGTAATGAGATTAATGAGATTATATCTGTCTTGGTGGTGATGGTTGATGAATACATAACAGCTTCCAGGACAATTCCCCACACTTTCAAAATAATATTTTGGAATCTTCAGCAGACACTTAAGAGCTTTGGCCAATGTTACAGTCCTCTCTATTACTTTGTGCAAATGAAGCCCTTAGTCTGATCTAGCTATTAAATCTGCAACCTTTCAACTCTGAGAAATGTCTGCTCCCCATTGAGCTATAGCTGACGTACAAATGAGATAGTGGGAGCTGGCCAGTGCCAATGGATCCCTTACCCTGATGAGGATCAGAAAATAGAAGTTGCTGGAAACGCTCAGCAGATCTGGCAGCATCTGTGAAGAAAAATCAGAATTCATGTTTTGGGTCTGGTGACTCTCCCTCAACTGATGGAGCCAGGAAAATGTTTGTTTATATGCAGAAGATAGGGTTGGGGAAGGTATAAGGTGTGAACGATAGGTGGCGATAGAGCCCAAAGAAATAAATGAAAAGTCGGACAAAGGAGTAGACAGTGATCTAGCTAGGAGTGTGAATATCTCTTGATGGGCACTGTTGGTGACAAACAATAGGTAGTGTGTAATTGCAAACTGTGACAGCAGACTTCTGTTTTTGTTCCTGATTTACAGCATCTGCAGTTCCTTTAGTTTTTATTGAGGATCAGAAAATACTTCAAAATTGAAATGACTTTTTTTTTACCTAATCTAGTTCAGGTAACCTGACTTTGAGTGTATTTTCCATAGATCAAAGCAGCAAGAGACTTACTCTGATGCAGATGCTCTGTGTTCGAAGAATAGCTTCAACAACCCAGCTTACTACATCTTGGAGGGAGTACCGCATCAGCAAGCTGCACTGCTGTCGCCAGATCACCAGGCTTCAGCCTTTCCCAAGATAGGACAAAAAAACAAAAACCAGGCAACACTTGGTTCACAAGATAGGAAACCTAATCATTCAGGACGCCTTTCGTTAGCGAGTGAGGAGGGATCCCTGTCGGATGATGAAAGTTCAAACCATAATCGGCCACCGCCGGATTACCCCCCTCCTCCTCTCCCCAAGGCCGTGGATGTGGATATGGTTGATAATCCTTTCTATGCCTCCTCGAAGGAACTCCAGCGACTCAAAACTGGGCCAGCCAGGGACGAGCTAGACCTCAGGAACCCTGGTGCGAAGCACCGGACTTCCGCTGAATCTTTAGAAGCCAAGGCCTCTCTTCCGCCAAAAGCCCACCCTAAGCCGCAGCTGGTCTCCGGCACACCTCACTTGGCCAGCCCCTTTCTAGCTGACCAGTGCAGTACTCCCTACCAAGGCCTTGTTGATGACCGATCCTATTCCGCCCTTCAGATGGCCAAGAGCCTCAGTGAGGTGGACTATCAAGCGGGCAAGATTGAGCCTACATCAAGGAATCCTCCACTACCGGTGAAAGGCCAGCTTCCCCGAGGGCTGCTCCCTGACTACAGCAGACCCATCTCCTTCCCTTCACGCTCCATCAAGGAGAGTATCGAAGAGGACATGGCTGAAGAGGTGAGTGTTAAGAGGATAACGGGACTTGGCAGCACCTGAATGATTCTAATTGATATCCTTTCAAATCTTGCTGTTTGTTTTGTCAAAACATCACTCGTACAGGGTCACAATCCAGTAGTTAGAGGGGGCCAGGAAATTATTGCACACAAATATAAGATTTTTGCTCCAGTATATGTGGATATAAAATGTGAATGATCAGGTGTCAATCTAAAATCATAACATTGAACGTAGAACATACATTACAGCTCCATACAGGCCCTTCAGCCCTCAATGTTGCGCCGACCTGTGAAACCGATCTGAAGCTCACCTAACCTACACTATTCCATTATCATCCATATGTTTATCCAATGACCATTTAAATGCCCTTAAACTTGGTGAGCCTACTACCGTTGCAGGCAGGGCATTCCACGCCCTTACTATTCTGAGTAAAGAAACTACCTCTGACATCTGTCCTATATCTATCACCCCCCAATTTAAAGCTATGTCCCCTCGTGCTCACCATCACCATCCGAGGGAAAAAGGCTCTCCCTATCCACCCTATCTAACTCTCTGATTATTTTATATGTTTCAATTAAGTCACCTCTCAACCACCTTCTCTCTAATGAAAACAGCCTCAAGTCCCTCAGCCTTTCCTCGTAAGACCTTCCCTCCATACCAGGCAACATCCTGGTAAATCTCCTCTGCACCCTTTCCATTGCTTACACGTCCTTCCTATAATGCGGCGACCAGAACTGTACGCAATACTCCAAGTGTGGCCGCACTAGATTTTGTACAGCTGCAACATGACCTCATGGCTCCAAAACCCAATCCCTTTATCAACAAAACCGAACACACCGTAAGCCGCCTTAACAACCCTATCAACCTGGGTGGCAACTTTCAGGGATCTATGCGCATGGACACCAAAATCCCACTGGTCGTCCACACTACCAAGAATCTTACCATTAGCCCAGTACTGTATTCCTGTTACTCCTTCCAGACTGAATTACCTCACACTTTTCTGCATTAAATTCCATTTGCCACCTCTCAGCCCAGCTCTGCAGCTTATCTATGTCCCTCTGTAACCTGCAACATCCTTCGGCACTATCCACAACTCCACTGACTTTGACTTTACCGTCATCCGCAAATTTACTAACCCATCCTTCTACACCCTCATCCAAGTCACTTATAAAAATGACAAAACAGATGCTTGCGGTACACCACTAGTAACTGAACTCCAGGATGAACATTTCCCATCAACCACCACCCTCTGTCTTCTTACAGCTAGCCAACTTCAGATCCAAACTGCTAAATCACCCTCAATCCCATGCCTCCGTATTTTCCGCAATACCCTACTATTGTACACCACATCAACCGCTTTACCCTCATCTACCTGTTTGGTCACCTTCTCAATGAACTCAATAAGGTTTGTGAGGCACGACCTACTCTTCACAAAACCATGTTGACGATTGAGCATCATTAAATTTGCCATCTAGCCCTAAAGCCTGTTCTGCTGTTTGAACACAGTCAATATTTATCTCAGATCAACTTAGCTGTTTTTTGTTTCATTTGCTTTGAGACCTGCCTCCATCAGTAGAAACACAAGGAGGCCATTAGCCTGTTCAGTAAGATCCGAGATGATCACCTTAACTTGTATTTTTCCAACTATGTTCCATATCCTTTCCTTACTCAATAAACAGTTAGCACTCTCAACCTTGAAACCTCCACTTGATCCTATCTTTTCATGAAGAGAAATCCAGATTTCCATTAAATGTTATGTGACAAAGCACTTCCTCATTTTACTGTCTGCCTCTACCAAATTGTCCTTTTGTGTCAATTCCATATCTCATTTTAAAAATCCCCAGTCATTTTGTTTTTCCTCTATTCATTTATGGGATGTGGGCATCACTGTCAGGCTTGAGCTAGAAATGCTGGCCAATCTACTCTCTACGCTCAAGGGAATGCAAACTTAAGAAAACAGACCATGCTGACAAGGCAATTTAATCTTCCACTCATCAGGTCAGAATCACAAGAATGTCAAATTGTGGAAGTATTGGAATGCTAATCTGTGAATGGAGCAGTGAGGATGTGCTTGCTCTAGAATCCATTAATACATTTCTTAATTTGTAATTCTAGGAAAAAGATTGCATTCAATTCATTATAAAGTTAGATTTGAACCCGTTTAAGGAGTCGCCTGAAATTTGAATGCAGCTGTGGGTTCTCATATAGCAAACGTGCCATCTATATGTTAGAAAAATACAAGGGAGAAGAGGTTGGAGATCATTCAGTCCAAGATGTGTTTGTATAGGTGCTAGTTCAAGCGATGTTCCAGGTGTGTTTTCTGTGGCATTGCTCCATTAATCAGATTCCACTTGTCAAACAATCAGCATCCTCTTCTCGTGCAATACAAATTGTTGCTGCCTTGAGTTTTTACGTTTTTGTCATTCTGGCCTGAAGATAAAGTCAAAAAACTTCAGCAGTAGCCTTTTTTTTCCACAATGTTCGAGTTCTGTACTACCAGGCAACTATTAATACAGAAAGTTCAGTCAATCTATCCTCAATTTAACACTTTTATGTGCAGTATCACTCTGGTGAATGTGAACCCATCTGAAGTCACTGTATTCTTCCCGAGCTGTACCTCCCAGAATTGAAGGCAGATGGGGTTGACCAAATCTTCATGGATCAAACATTACTTAACTTCATTTAATGGAGACCGGAATACAAAGGCCAATATTTATTAAAGATCAGAGATAATGGGAACTGCAGATGCTGGAGATTCCAAGATAATAAAATGTGAGGCTGGATGAACACAGCAGGCCAAGCAGCATCTCAGGAGCACAAAAGCTGACGTTTCGGGCCTAGACCCTTCATCAGAGAGGGGGATGGGGGGAGGGAACTGGAATAAATAGGGAGAGAGGGGGAGGCGGACCGAAGATGGAGAGTAAAGAAGATAGGTGGAGAGGGTGTAGGTGGGGAGGTAGGGAGGGGATAGGTCAGTCCAGGGAAGACGGACAGGTCAAGGAGGTGGGATGAGGTTAGTAGGTAGCTGGGGGTGCGGCTTGGGGTGGGAGGAAGGGATGGGTGAGAGGAAGAACCGGTTAGGGAGGCAGAGACAGGTTGGACTGGTTTTGGGATGCAGTGGGTGGGGGGGAAGAGCTGGGCTGGTTGTGTGGTGCAGTGGGGGGAGGGGATGAACTGGGCTGGTTTAGGGATGCAGTGGGGGAAGGGGAGATTTTGAAACTGGTGAAGTCCACATTGATACCATATGGCTGCAGGGTTCCCAGGCGGAATATGAGTTGCTGTTCCTGCAACCTTCGGGTGGCATCATTGTGGCAGTGCAGGAGGCCCATGATGGACATGTCATCAAGAGAATGGGAGGGGGAGTGGAAATGGTTTGCGACTGGGAGGTGCAGTTGTTTGTTGCGAACTGAGCGGAGGTGTTCTGCAAAGCGGTCCCCAAGCCTCCGCTTGGTTTCCCCAATGTAGAGAAAGCCGCACCGGGTACAGTATTTATTAAGCCTTTTTTTGATCACATTTTGTACCTGTTAGACGTACGCTTTGCTTCTTCACTGTTTCTGGTTTTTCACTGTTTGAGTCATTCTGATTTGTCTTGTCTGGTCTGGTCTGAAGTGGGTAGCCTCACACTTCAGTCTATCCAGCATACTTTGTTCCTCTCTCGCTTTGTCTGTCTGTGCCTTCTCGTAACTTGCTCCTCCAATCCATGCAGCTTCTAGTGCTATATGGGATAGCTACCTGACTGCAAGACGGGATGCAGAGAGTAAGGACAAAGGATAGCTATTCAGAGTGGCATTGAGTGGGAAATATAATCTTGCAAATTTCAGTTGGAGACTAATGTTACATACCCTTTATATTATCGGTTCATTTGTGGATCAAAACAGTTTCTAAATTTGCAGGGATTTCAAGGCGCGGGATATAATTATACTGAAAATATAACAACTAAGAGGAGACCCGTAGATGTAAAAGCAGAAGTAGGCCATTCAAGCATCAAGTCTGCTCTGTTCTTCAATGTGATTCTGTTGTTCTGATAATCCTCAACTCTATTTTCCTCCCTTTTCTTGATTCCTCGCAATTCCCTCGCTGATTAAAAATCTGTTTTCCTCAGTTTTGACTATACTTAATGACCCAGCCTCAACAGCCCTTTGCAGTAAAAGAATTCTACAGATTCTCAAAACGTTCCTCCTCATGTCTGTCTTAAATGTGCGACCCCTTATTCTGAGATTATGTCCACTGGTTCCAGACCTTTTTCCCAGGGACAAACAACCTTTCTGCATCTCCCTTGTCAAGTTTTCCAAGAATCTTGTTTGTTTCAATAAGGTCTCCTCTCATTCTTGTAAATCCCAATGAATGCAGGTCCAACCTACTCAATCGCTTCCCATAAGACAGTCTCTCCATACCTGGGGTCAGTCTAGTGAACCTTCTCTGGACTGCCTCCAAAACCAGTCCATTTTTGCTTAGATAAAGGCTCAAAACTGTTCACTGTATTCTAGCCATGGTCTGACTAGTGCTTTGTATAGTGTTAGCAAGATCTCCCTTTTCTTATTAATCCATTCCCTATGAAATAATTCCTTCCCTATTATCCACTGAACTTGTATGTTAGGGCTCCCAAATTTCTCTGTTCTATAGCTTTCAGCAGTCTTTCTCCACTTAAATAATCGGGCTTCTCTGTTCATCCTGGCAAAGTATGTAACCTCACGTGTCCCCTCGTTATGTTTCTATCTGCCACATTTTTGCCAACTTGCTTTAACCCTTTTATACCCCTCTGCACATTCTGTCATCCTCACCTTGTCTTCACACCATTTTTTGTCATCTGCAACCTTGGTGATGGTACATAGGAAGACATTAATAAACTTGTAGAATATTAATATTGATTCATTCTTAGAATGTTGGCCTGGGCCAGCATTTATTGCTTATCCCTAATTGTCTTTGTGTTGCCTCTTGAAATGCTGCAGTCCATTTAATGTTGTTTGACCCACAATACCATTAGGGATGGAATTCTAAGATTTTGGCCTGGTGACACTGAAGAAGTGGCGATATTCCTTCAAGTTGTGATGGTGAGTGACTTGGAGGGAAACTTGTTGGTTATACTTCCATGCACCTGCTGTCCTTGTCCTCTGTGGGCTTGGAAAGTACTGTCTCAGGAGCTTTGGTGAATTTCTGCAGTGTATCTGGTAGAGAGTACATGCTGCTGCTGCTCAGTTTTGATGTTGAAGCCAAACAGGTCGATTACTTTGTCCTGGATGGTGTCAGGCTTCTTGAGTGTTGTTGGAGCTGTGCCTGTCAAGACAAGTGGGGGTATTCGTCATATTTCCTGATTTTGAGCCTTGTAGATTTTGATCAGCTTTAGGGAAGTAGGAGACGAGAATAGGTGCATAATAGTCATATAATTCAGGGAACTGTTTGTTTAAAGGAGGTAGGAGTAACTGTTGCTGAGTTGATTCTCCCTGTTGGGCAATAAATGCTGCCTAGGAGGCAGTCACATTGCTGTAGGTCTGGAGTCACGTGCCATCGAATGTCAAAAATGAAAGTCAGATTCCCACTTGTTCAAGATGATCATTGCCACACCAGGTAAGGATGGCAGTTCCCAGTACGATATTAGTGAACCAGGTGGGTTTTTCCAAGATTGACAATTGATTCATGATTGTCCTTGCACTCTTAATTCCAGATATTTATTGAATTCAGATTCCAACATCTGCCATGGCAGGATTCAATCCCAGTCGTCAGAGCATTATCTGGGCCTTTGGATTAATGGTCCAGCGATAATACCACTAGGCCATCACTTCCCCTTATCATGGAGATGCCCAGGGGCCAGTGTTCCAACTGCTTTTCCTAATAAATGTTAATGTTCAAGACCTTAGGCTAGGTGACACAACTTCAAAAATTGCTAAGATGCCAAACATGGATGGACTGAAAATGTTGAGGATAATGCAGAAATTCAGAAAGATGTAGACCTAGCAAGCGATAAGAAACATTCATGTTACACAAGTGTGAGGCACTGATCATCTTGAACAAGTAGGAATCTGACTTTCACTTTTTGACACTCAATGACACTACTGTGCAGAATCCCCCTCTTTCAACTTCCTGAGGGTGACCATGAGCCACTTAAATACTGTGGTTACAAGAGCAAGTCAGACACTAGGATACCTGCCGTAAATCACGTTCTGACTTCTCAAAGTGTGTCCACCATCTCAACCCACAATCGCCACCATGTGCGAGGATAAGGGCAGCAGTTATTGTTAATTTGTTTGCATGAGTATTACTAGCGAGGTTAGCGTTTGTTGCTTGTCCTCAATGCTTGGAGTTAACTAGTTTGATAATTAGAGCTGACTGCATCTGCAGTACATGCTGTAGATGGTATGCACGACTGCTTCTGAGCATTAGTGGCAGAAATAGTGAATATTTCTCACATATAGACCAGACCAAGTCGGGATGACAGAGATTTCCTTCCCCCTAAAGGAGAGGATTACAACAATCAACAGTCGCCATTAGGCCAGCTCTTTGTTCCAGATTATATCGAATTCATGTTTTACCATCTGCCATGTTTGGATTTGAACCCATGCCCCTGGAGCATTGGGCAGAGGTTCTGGATTACTAGTGTCACTGCCTCCCTGTGTATGAGACATCATCACCTGCAAGACCCTCTCCAAGTCACTCACTATCACTATTCCTAGATCAAAATGCTGAACTCCTCCTAATGGCACTGTAGGTGGGTGGGCCCCACTCCAAATGGACTGCAGCAATTCAAGAAGGCAGCACGCCACCACCTTTTCATGGGCAGCTAATGATGACAGTAAGCGGTGGCTCATCACGAAGCCCACATACTATGAATATATTTTTTTAAAATGGCATGTTAAGAGAGCATTTAATGAAATCTACAGTCAGTAAAGCATACATTCATCACAGCTATAGCTACTTGTGGAAGTACCTCTAGAGATGATGGTTACTTTGGTTACTATCTTTGGTGATTCTGTAGATTTGGAAAGGTTCCTATTGATTGGAAGCTAACCCCATGCCTTAAAGGAGACAGGAGGAGTGGAGCACTACAGTTATGTTTTGGCATCAGAGAACATGTTGGAATCTATTATAAAGGATGCGATAATTTGACATTTTGAAATAAATGCTAAAATAGATTTATGATTGGGAAATGATGTTTGATAAACTTGGCATTTCCTGAGTGTCCTTTGCAACGTAGATAAAGGAGAACCAGTGGACAGTGGTGTATTTGAATTTCAGAAGTAGTTTGATATGGTTCCACCCAGGAAAGTAGTAAATGAAATGAAAATACATCAGGTTGAGGGGACTATATTTGTATGGGTTAAGATTTGGTGAACATGTCAAGAAAGGATAAACGGGTTGCACGTCTTCTGTCAAAAATATCTTTAAAATTATAAACCTTGTGGGGCAGCACAATGGCTCAGTGGTTAGCGCTGCAGCCTCACAGCCCCAGCGACCCGGGTTCAATTCCACCCTCTGGCGACTGTCTGTGTGGAGTTTACACATTCTCCCCGTGTCTCCAGTTTCCTCCCACAGCCCAAAGATGTGCAGGATAGGTGGATTGGTCATGATAAATTGCCCGTAGTGCGCAGGGATATGTAGGTTAAGTGAATTAGCCATGGGAAATACAGGGTTACTGGGATATGGTGAGAGGGTGTATCTAGGTGGGATACTGTTTGGAGCCTAGGTTAATAAAAGAATTGCAGGCCTAAGTGGAACATAAACACAGTGGATTGTTTGGCTGAATGCCCTGTTTGTGTGCCACAAAAGTCATTTCAGAGTACACTTGGACCACATCAGTGGACATTCCCCTGCCTCCCTGCTCATATGTTGTGAGATTTATAATAGAGACGGTCATTGGTTTTCCATCTCATATCACCAGTTTCACCATTTAACTTGTGTGCTAATCTTGTCTCTTCTCTGTATAGTCATCGTGTCAAGCGAGCAGCACTAGCTCCAGTCTGTCCCATGACTCCAGCGTAGGTAACTGGTTACGTCGCCTAGGCTTGGAGAAATATGAAGATGGACTGATCCATAATGGCTGGGATGATTTAGAGTTTCTGAGGTAGGTGCCTGCACAGTTGGGGTGGTACTATTCGTTCTGTTTGTTCCCACCAGCAAAGCTGTCGGGTTGCCACAGGACACATGCTTTCTCACCATGAGGTAGGCAGCCCACAGGGAAATAGACTAGTGAGGGAGACTGTATAGCTCCATTTCACTTCAGTTTCCCCTCTTTATCAGACTGACATTCTGGCACACAAGGACAAGACATAGTGAGAGTCAGCAAAGAAGGGAAATATTAATAGCTGAGAAAATGAAAAATTCCAAACTGACTCTTGTCCCTGTCCTCTTTCTTTTGATTCTTGAACAGTGACATAACCAAGGATGACCTGGATGAGGCTGGAGTCACGGATCCCATACACCAGAACATTCTCCTGGAGAGTTTACAGCAACTTGGAAAATAGTCTGCTGGGATTTTGACATTTTCATTATAACGATAAAAGTGCCTTAGGGAGACTTTTTCAAAAAGTTGATATACAGTAGCTCTGAAACACAAGCAATATTGAAAAAAGGAAAATATAAACTCAGCTGACCTTTCCGGATGAGGAAGGTGCTTACTGTCCTGAGCAATGTTTGTACAACTACAGCAGAGTACAGAGGCTGCCTCCTCTTCCTGCATATCCTGTTCTTTCACTCCTCTCCACACTGTTGAGTTTCTTCTTCCTTACAGTCAGTGCAAGGGGATGTCGTGTGTTTGTTTCATTCCGTGAGGAAGTGTTAAGTTAAACCCATTTTCATCATGTTCGTCACAGTAAAGAAATACAGTAGCACAGATCGCTCAGAAACCGGTGGGTCCTGTTAATGTGGCTTCTGTAGTTTGTACACAAAAGATGGGCAGTGCTGATTTCTTTCACTCTGCACTGCTTGCTTTATTTTGAAGCACACCCTGTGGCTAAAATCTATTGGGGCCAGTTGCCCAGGAAAGGAGGGAGAAAATGGTATCTTCAGGGAATCTAGAAGTTGCCTTCTCCCTGTGCCTCAAAAATCTCATGATTCCATTCTGGGACCTGGAGGATGAGATGCTGCTGACCATCCATTGGTCTTATATCCATGCTGGCATTGAGGAAAGAGCGGTCAGGTGTGACAGTGTGTACAGTGTGGATACCTCGGAAGTGTTTCTCAAAATAGGACCAATTTGTTCTGATTCTGGTCAAATGGATCCCATTTAATATTTTGCAGAATGGTGACAGTTGAGTGAGAGAGAGAGAGAGTGTGAGACAGAGACTAGTCAAGGAGTATGTGAGAAAATTGAGTTGAGAATGTGCAGATATTTCAGCTATTTCCTTTCAGCACTAAAGGGAAAATCTTCTGTGCTCCGCAGTGAGAACTGGGCTGGATGTAGATCAACTTCTGCTCTGCTAGAGGTAGAAGGAAGTCAGGAAATGTTCTCCATTTCTTCAAGTTACTTATTTTCCCTTGTGGTTATATTCTCACCATTTGGCAGAGGGAGTGAGGGAAGGCAGCAATCTGCTCACTGGCCACAACCAGCCCTGCAAGTGATCACATACACCTCTTTACAGCAAGTATCTGTACAACTGGTCAAAGGAACCTACAGCACAGGAACAAGCCCTTCGGCCCTCCAAGCCTGCGCCAATCGAGATCCTCTGTCTAACCTGTCATCTATTTTCTAAGGGTCTGTGTCCATTCGCTCCCTGCCCATCCATGTACCTGTCCAAATATATCTTAAAAGACGCTAACGTGTCTGCGTCTACCACCTCCGTTGGCAACACGTTCCAGGCACCCACCACCCTCTGTGTAAAGAACTTTCCACGCATATCTCCCTTAAACTTTCCTCCTCTCACTTTGAACTCATGACCCCTAGTAATTGAGTCCTCCACTCGGGGGTGGGGGGGAGGAAAGCTTCTTGCTGTCCACCCTGTCTATACCCCTCATGATTTTGTAGACTTCAATCAGGTCCCCCCCTCAACCTCCGTCTTTCTAATGTAAATAATCCTAATCTATTCAACCTCTCTTCATAGCTAGCACCCTCCATACCAGGCAACATCCTGGTGAACCTCCTCTGCACCCTCTCCAAAGCATCCACATCCTTTTGGTAATGTGGCGACCAGAACTGTACACAGTACTCCAAATGTGGCTGAACCAAAGTCCTATACAACTGCAACATGACCTGCCAACTCTTGTACTCAATACCCCGTCCAATGAAGGAAAGCATGCCATATGCCTTCTTGACCACCCTATTGACCTGCGTTGTCACCTTCAGGGAACAATGGACCTGAACACCCAGATCTCTCTGTTCATCAATTTTCCCTCAGACTTTTCCATTTACTGTATAGTTTGCTCTTGAATTTGTTCTTCCAAAATGCATCACCTCACATTTGCCCGAATTGAACTCCGTCTGCCATTTATCTGCCCAACTCTCCAGCCTATCTATATTCTGCTGTAACAGGGGTTGGTTTCTGTTTCCTGTGACTGAATCCATAGTCTGGGTGTGTGCGCGCGCGTGTCTGTGTCTGTGTCTGTGTCTGTGTCTGTGTGTGTGTGTCTGTGTGTGTGTGTGTCTGTGTGTGTGTGTGTCTGTGTGTGTGTGTGTCTGTGTGTGTGTGTGTGTGTGTGTGTGTCTGTGTGTGTGTGTCTGTGTGTGTGTGTCTGTGTGTGTGTGTCTGTGTGTGTGTGTCTGTGTGTGTGTGTCTGTGTCTGTCTGTGTCTGTCTGTGTCTGTCTGTGTGTGTCTGTCTGTGTGTGTCTGTCTGTGTGTGTCTGTCTGTGTGTGTCTGTCTGTGTGTGTGTGTGTGTGTGCGCGCGTGCGTGTTGGGTGGTGGGAGGTGAAGAAGTCCAGGTCAGAGATCCTGGTTCCACTGCTGGGACTAGACCAGTCTGCTGACTGGGTGAAGCAAGTTGAACTGTCTCAGTGGTGTTTGTGGATTTGACTGAGGTGTCAATCAGTGCCAGTTTAGCGATTGACCACGTGGGCCAGCTCCACTCTCCAAACTGTGTTTCCCATCAGATTGGGGCAGGCAGTGTTCCCTTATTTGCAGGCTCTAGGCTTCTCCAGAATGGTGGTAGGAATGAGGACTCAGCTGCAACCACTCAATGGCCTGGCAGCTGAGCTCCAGTCAAGGAATTAGAGAGAATGTTATTTCTTGCAAATGGAAGTGAGCATTCCCACAGTTTTTTTCCTTGTACATGTTTTGTTTGGTCTTTTTTTTCTTGATGGACCTGAAACCTGAACAGCTGGTTCTGTTACAGTCTTGTTGTTTTTGCTTGCAGTGTCCTGCCTAGATTCCGTACCAGTGACAACCAAACATCATCACTTCCTTCAGTGGGCAGTCTGTTCCATCTCTGCCTCCAGACACTGAATCCAGTCCAGACTGACTTTCCCAGTATTAGTATTGACAGGCCCACCTTTTGCACAAGACCCTAAGTCCTGTCCGATAGGTGTGAAAGATCCTGTGGCAATAATAAATGAGCAATTCACTTCTCCGTGAAATCCAGGCCAATATTAACCAAATCCTAATCTAGATTTGCCTGGTCATTTCCTCATTGCAGCCTGTTGGGACAGTGTTTCCAATATCACAACAATGCGCTTCCCAATACCTCGTTGGTAATAGGTGCTTTGAAACACCCTGAAGCCACAAAAGCCGCTATAGAAATACAAGTCCTTGTTTCTTTCCACTTCATCCCCTCATTCACTTGCTCTCACTGTGTCTTGCCCATCTTCCGCAGCTCTTATTGACATTGCCAAATTAACTGAACTGCCATTAATGATTTAAAGGTTAAATAGCAAACTCAATAGAATAACTGAAGGAAGACTCACTAACTTTTGTTTTAAGTGCAGTTTGCAGCATTAAGTATTGAATGGGTAATTGGCACAGTTGTGAGAAGTGGTTTTGCAGTGACTGGAAACTTCTGAATGAAAGATCTAACTGTTCCTGAGGATGTGACTTAACAGCTTTTGTTTGTGGTGTACCAATTCTGCATAAGACCCTTTACTGAGATGTACCTAGTCCCTGGTTGCTTAGTCATCCAAGGACAAATATCTCACCCCTCTACAGTTTGAGGTAATTTCATAAAAGTATCGCTTTACTGAGCTTCATCTGACTTGCAGATTTCTCAAATTGTAGCCCACCAAACTTGGGATGAAGCGCCCACCGTGAAGTTCAGGTAGTAGACAGCCGTTCAGCCCCTTGGGCCAGCTCTAACATTGACAGATCTGCGATTTCGTTTGCCTACCATAGCTCCATGTCCCTCAACACCCTAACCCAGCAAAAATCTATCTCCTACTCAAACTCCAGTTGTTCCCCAGTTGTAAGCAGGAGGTGATGGATCCAGATTTTCACTGATCAGATGAGAAAACAAAGTAGGAAGAATTCTGAACACTCCAGGTTGGGGAATTGATCTATTTGCACTCTTGGCTTGTTGTTCTACAGTGTCCGTTGTTAAGAATATAGTGACACTCATTCTGTGCTGGTGCACATTCTGTCGTTCAGGGGTGCTGAGCCCAATTCAATGTAGGAACCTTGTTGTTTTCCTTCCTCAACCTTTGTCCAAGTATTTGTTTTCAAAATGAAAAATGTCCTCAACTTTTTTAAAGAATAATAATGCAATAAGGTGTGTGAACTGCCAGAAGCCAAGAACTTGTGTGTCTTGTTTAATCTTATCGGTTTTTTTGCTTTTAACGTACTGTGGCTAATTGGAGGACTTTTTGAAGTTGCTTTTATCTGTGATATTTAATGCAATTATGCCAAGTTTTTATTTGTGGTGCCATCCCTGTTTGCTCTGTCCCCACCTCATCTCTCCTTGCTGTAATGTGTGTTGGTGATTACCACTGAGTTCCTGTTTAGCTGTGGCACAGTGATGGCAAGAACAGCAAGAGCAGATGGCAAGGACATCCATGAGTATTTGTGTGCGCCTGTTTTTCTTTCATTTAAGATTTTGTACTTTTAATGATTTAATTATGTCTGTATAATACTGTTTAAAACTAAAGTTCTTTTTAACGATATTGATTGAGTTTGTAATGTCTTTACCTTAACTGTGATTCTTGTATCGAGCATTGATTTGCATGTACCAAGGACATTGTCACACCTATTAATGATCGCACAATGGTTGTTTCAAATCACTCCCTGGCAACTTGAGACTTTTGGTTCTGTTGTATGATTTATAAGGCTGATGGAAAAAAATTGAGGTTAGACCGAGCATGTAAGATTGAACAGGTGCACCTATCCTGCAGCACAGCACAATCCAAATTCAGAGAAGACTGACAAGTGATGAAACTACCCTGTGCACATTTCCATGCAGGGACATTTCTCTCTAACCAACATCTTGAATCTGATTCATTTAGAGGGATTTGACAGCACAGCCCATATTCCAAGCAGACAAATGAAATACATGGGAGCACCGTCGCTCACCATCCCAACTTAGAAGCAATGGTGATATATTTCTCTGTTGCTGGGTCAAAATCCTGGAATCCCTTCCCTAAGGACATTGTGGGTCAACCTACAGCACGTGGACTGCAGCCGTTCAAGAAGGCAGCTCACCCCCGCCTTCTCAAGGGCTGTTAGGGACGGGCAATAAGTGCTGGGCCCAGCCAGTGACACCAACCACCTGAGAAACGGTTAAAAGGAAATGAAAAAGAGCAAGTTGATGTAATGAATAATTTTGCTTTAAAGACCAACAAAAGGCATGACTTCTAGTTTATTTAATGAAACTTCATTATTACCCTTTTTAAACTCTTAGATTCTTGTAGTCCCCATTGTGGCCACTAGATGACTCAAAGCACTTTACTTTGGGACTGCAGTCATAGAGTCAGAGTCATAAACAGGCCCATCGATCCAACTCCTCTGCACCAACCAGATATCCCAATATCCCTGTAAACCCTTCCTATTCATGTACCCATCCGTATGCCTTTTAAATTGTAATTGTATCTGCCTTACGTGTAACAATAATAAATCAATTATATTTTTCTAATCATCCTGTTCAGTGAAGTCACAACACACCTCTTTAATAGTGGGGGCTTGAACTGTCAGTTAGTGTTGAAAGGTAAGTCAAAATATTCAGAGATAAATGAGAATTAAGAAAACAGAAACATAACAGAAGGGAAGGTCTGACATATGAGAGATTGACGAGGTTAGGATTATTTTTGCTAGAGTTCAGACGAATGAGATGGTGGGGAGATGTCATGGAGACTTATAAAATTCTACCGGGACTAGACAGGGTAGATGCAGGCAGGATGTTCCTGATGGTGCGTGTGTCCAGAGCCAGGGGTCACAGTATGAGGATTCGGCATAGACCATTTAGGACAGAGGAGGAGACATTTCTTCACCCAAAGAGTGGTGAGCCTGTGGAATTCATTACCACAGGAAGTAGTTAATGTCAAAACATTGAATGCATTTAAAAGGAGACTAGATATAGCACTTGGTGAATGGGATCAAAGGTAGTGGGAAGAGAGCAGGACTTGGCTAATGAGTTGGCCAATCACCTGTGATGGTGAAGAATGGCCTCCTCCTTTCATCTACATTTCTAAATACTACTGTTCCTCAGGCTTGCTCTGTCACTTCATTACATTTTTAAGGCTCTTTAACTAAAATCCATTTGCGTTAGATTTTTGTTTTAATGCTTCCACTGATCCAAAGCATTCATCAGTTTGTTTTAGGGGAGGGAATTCTGTTCTATTATGGTGGCTTTCTTCCCAAGGGCTATCCTGGCAGTTATTCCTTTCTTATTGCACAATGGTGGCCTGTTCTCTAGTTGGTTTCTCAATGTATTGAGAACAGAACAGGAGTAGGCAATTCGTCCCCTTGTGTCTACTTCCCCTCCCTACTTCCATTCCATGGGATCATGGCTGATCTGACATTCCTCCTGTCCTTCCTGCTTTGCAGAGAAAGCATTTCCTGTGTGACCCCAATTTCCCCTGCCCTGAGAGGTTTCTGCAGACCGGATATTCGAAAGGAAGATCAAACAAATTGCTGGAAATGCTTAATAGGCCTGGCAGCACCTGTGGAGAGAAATCAGTTTGTGTTTTGGATCAAGTGACCCTTCCTCCTAACTGAAAACATGCAGAAAAATAAGCACTGTTCCTTCAAGCTCTACCCTGTCAAATAAGTAGTCCTATAATCCCCATGGAGACGATTCAAGCAATTAGACTAGGCCATTCACCCCTTCAGGCCTGTCCCACCATTCAACAAGATCATCATTGACCTGCCTCAGGTCTCCACTCCTCTTTCATGCCAGCTCATTTATCAACCTAATCACTTCATGCCACCACTTTAAATACTCGCAGTAATCTATCCTCCGAAGCTCTCCAGGGTAAAATCGCAGATATTCCATACCCTCAAAAGGAATTCCTTTGCATTTCACTTTTAAGTGAGTGTCCCCTGTTCTGTAACTGTACTATATAGTTCAAGGTTCTCTTACTAGTGAAAACGTTATCTCGACATCTACCCTGTTCACTGTTTTTGGATAATTCAACTCCTTCAGCTTAGTGAATCGCTTTTGCACTGCCTCCTGAATCAGTGCATTCTTTCTTAAAGGGACCAAAACCACCCAGTAGTCCAGGTGCAGCCTTACCAGCACCCTTGTATAGTTTGAATACGAGTTCCCTATTTATAAACTCCAACTCCTGACCAATAAAAGCCAAAATTCTATTTGCATCCTTCGTGCTGACATTGTGTTTCATGCACAAGACCAGCCAGATCCATCTACACTGCTCTGTATCAGAGTGTCTTTCCATTTAAATAATAGCCTGTCTTTTGATTCTTCCTACCAAAGTGTATGACATCACACTTTTTTAAATTCCCAAGAGGAATTGATTGCAAAACACAATCAGAAACTCTGGAAAATCTCAGCAGGTCTGGCAACATCTGTGGAGAGAAGCAGTTAATATCTCAAGTTTGGTATGATTTCAGAACAATTCTGAAACATTGTGTGTTTGATGTGAAATATACATTCAACAAACAGTCTTTATAGTAGAAGATGCTAATAGCATCTCAAACTTGCTAAATATTCAAGGGGCAAAAGGAGAGGAGATAAATACAATAATGACCACTGGAGGGAAAAAAAATCCGAGGGAAACTATGGGTCTACAGATCAATGTGCCGTCTGGAATTAATGGAACACATTCTGGGATATTAAAAAAGTAGCTACAAAGGCATTGGTTGCAAATTGACATAGTATCTATAAAACTCCAGCATGCACAGCTAACTGCATGCCTCAAGCAAGGGTAATGGAGGCATGGGTTCCAGTTTGTGACAGTGGCAATGATGTATTGGGATGATGGGCAACTGAACCGTGCTGAGATCGATGTAGTTAGGAAGTAGGCAGTTTTAATCTAAATCTTGGGGCAAAGGGATCAGATGTGTAAAGATGGTCTACCAGAATAGAGATGAGGATGGGAAGGCAATGTGTGGTAATGTCACTGGATTAGCAATCCAGACGCCCAGGCCATTGTCTGAGATGTGGATGGTGAAATTTGAATTGAACAAAATATCTGGAATAGAGAGCTGCCCTCATGCTGATTGTGAGATTATCATCAATTATTGTAAAAACCCATCTGGTTTATTAATGTTCCTTTAAGAATACAGGACAGTACAGTCCCTTCAGCCGACAATGTTGTGCTGACCTATTATTCTACTAAGGTCAATCTGCCCTGCATACCCTACATTTTACTATCGCCCATGTACCTAACCAAGAGTCGCTTAGAAGTCTCTAAAGTATCTGACTCCACTACCACTGCCGGCAGCGCATTCCACGCGCCCACCACTCTTTGGGGAAGAACAGTTGCCATCCTTACCCAAGATAACAAAGTGTGGAGCTGGATGAACACAGCAGGCCAAGCAGCATCTCAGGAGCACAGAAGCTGACGTTTCGGGCCTAGACCCTTCATCAGAGAGGCTATACGACATTCAAGAAAATATAAAGATAGTTATCAGTGGAGGATGGCATTTTGCAATAGTTATAGATGACCTTGGATCGGGAGACCGAGATATATAATCAGTTTGGGTAGTGATGAGGAAGAGTGTGGGAGAGAAGTCACTAGTTGGCACGGTCTACAAGCCCCTTGATTCACAACAGTAAATCATTTCACTCCACAAAGTGGGAAAATGTGTGAAAATAGCAATATTGGGTGCTTGCATTAAAGGGACAGCAATAATAATTTCTGAAGAAGAGTCCAGACCCAAAACATCAGTTTTCCTTCTCCTTTGATGCTGCTTGGCCTGCTGTGTTCATCCAGCTCTACACCTTGTTATCTCAGAAATAATCATGTGTGACCTTATACTGCAGACAAACTGGACAATTGGAGTAGGCCGGACAAGGAGTTCATTGGAAGTTTCCAAGCTGGTTTCTTAGAGCAGCACCTCAGGGAATTGTCAAAAGAGTCAGGTTATGCTAGACTTGATATTGTGAAATGTGCAAGGATTAGTTAATGATTTCACAGTTAAGGTACCCCTAAGTAGCAGCAACCATGATATGAATGAATCTTACTTTCCATTTGAAAAGGAGAAGATTGGGTCTAAGTCAAATATTTTACACCTAAAATAAGGGCATATATAGAGGCATGAAATCTGAGCTGGCCAAACTGAACTGGCAAACTAGGATAGGGGATAGTTTAATAGCGATACAGTGGCAAACATTTCAAAGAATAACTCATAAACCAGAGAATAGGTTTATTTGTAGTTTAAAGAAAATATATGAAGGGAGGAACCTGGTTAACTAAAGGAGTTGGGGGAAGTATTAAAGAAGAAAATATGTCACTTCAAAGAGGAGCGGCAGATCAGATAAATGCCAGAATGTGAAGAACAGCAGATGATGACTAAGAGGTTAATCATGAGAGAAAGCTGGCTAGGAATGTAAAATCAGGATAGCATGAGTTTTGACAGGCATTTAACAATGGAAGGAGTAAGTGTTGGTACTCTAGAGATGGAGGATGAGGAGTTAACAATAGACAATAAGGAAATCACTTTAAATCCATGCCTGATCTTAATAAAAACCGAAAGAACTGTGGATGATGTAAATCAGAAACAAAAACAGAAGTTGCTGGAAAAGCTCAGCAGGTCTGGCAGCTTCTGTGGAGAGAAATCAGACTTAGCGTTTCGGGTCGAGTGACCCTTCCTCAGAACAGAACCCTTCCTGTCTATTCTTGGTCCTTTTAAGAGTGGGTAACCCCTGCTCAGGCCAAACAAAAAAACCCACCTTGAGGCATTACAGCAAAGGGTTATTTTATTTCAAACTCTAGACAGCTGTGCACAGTTGAATCATTTATCGATGGATTGACAAATTCATTCACAAGACTGAACACAATGTTCGTGTACACAGGGCTGTTTTTGAGTAACAATTCATTGTAGCACTGGGCCTGATCAGACTAATCTCTTGAGTGACAAGTAAAATGGAGTGAGGAAACAGGAGAGTGGGGCTGAATGGCCGCCTTAACCAATGCTTAAGGATGATTTGGAAGTGATTGTATAATGTTGCCTTGCTTGTTCTCAGTGTAAATCTGGGCTGCATCTTTTTAGTTAAAAGATACTTAATTGAGAGGTAACTCAGAGCTGATGACCACCCACCAGGGATACAGTCAGTGTTGTGATACGATAGGATTTGTTCAGTTCTTCTGTTACACCCTCTGTAGATTGGACAGCTGACTGTTTGTGGCCATTGTGGAACTTTCCCGCAGGTGGGAATGGTTTCAGTCTTACTGATCGGATCAGAGTTTCAGGTTATATATTTTCACAAGACAGAAGAGGCGACCAAAGAGGAAGGCACATAGGCTTTAGGTTGGGTTCCCTTAGCAATGGGCCTTCAATCCAGGGCCTGGTTAGTGTAACGTGGCAACAAATCTCCCTGCAGGCCATAATTAGTTTAGCACAGGGCCATGTGTTAGTGCAGTGAATCTAACCAACAGTGTGACAGTCTGCCGTAGCAACCAGCTTCGCTGGGATGGGCCGACCACAGCCCAAGAGCGTGTCAGACTGAAGAGGACGTGGGGAAAACACAGAAATGGTCCCGCACTCAACAGATTGATCTGAAAAGTCAAAAGTAACAACTGGATTACAAGCCCCACCAGTTCTTAGCACATTAGAGTGTTACATCTGCGAAAGTCACAAAGGCAGTGTCTACACCCTCAGACAGTACTTATAACAGTTCATATCAAATTATGTACACTTCATACTTAATAATACAATATTGAAGTAGCATTGTTTTCAGTTGGAACTCCAGAATTACCCTAATACATGCTGAGGACTACACCCATACCCATCGCAATCAAATAGAACATGTACATCTGCAACTCAAGTCACCCATTCAAAACAGGAGATGTGGTGTACAGATATCTCCCTGAGAGAGAGAGGGGACTGAGAGACACCAGTCAGTGTACACATATCTCCCTGAGAGAGAGAGAGAGAGCGGACTGAGAGACACCAGTCAGTGTACAGATATCTCCCTGAGAGAGAGAGAGGGGACTGAGAGACACCAGTCAGTGTACAGATATCTCCCTGAGAGAGAGAGAGGGGACTGAGAGACACCAGTCAGTGTACAGATATCTCCCTGAGAGAGAGAGGACTGAGAGGCACCAGTCAGTGTACAGATATCTCCCTGAGAGAGAGAGAGGGGGGGGGACTGAGAGACACCAGTCAGTGTACAGATATCTCCCTGAGAGAGAGAGAGGGGGGGACTGAGAGACACCAGTCAGTGTACAGATATCTCCCTGAGAGAGAGAGAGAGGGGACTGAGAGACACCAGTCAGTGTACAGATATCTCCCTGACAGAGAGAGAGGGGACTGAGAGACACCAGTCAGTGTACAGATATCTCCCTGAGAGAGAGGGGGGACTGAGAGACACCAGTCAGTGTACGGATATCTCCCTGAGAGAGAGAGAGAGGGGACTGAGAGACACCAGGCAGTGTACAGATATCTCCCTGAGAGAGAGGGGACTGAGAGACACCAGTCAGTGTACAGATATCTCCAAGAGAGAGAGAGGGGACTGAGAGACACCAGGCAGTGTACAGATATCTCCCTGAGAGAGAGAGAGGGGACTGAGAGACACCAGTCAGTGTACAGATATCTCCCTGAGAGAGAGAGAGGGGACTGAGAGACACCAGTCAGTGTACAGATATCTCCCTGAGAGAGAGAGGACTGAGAGGCACCAGTCAGTGTACAGATATCTCCCTGAGAGAGAGAGAGGGGGGGACTGAGAGACACCAGTCAGTGTACAGATATCTCCCTGAGAGAGAGAGAGGGGGGGACTGAGAGACACCAGTCAGTGTACAGATATCTCCCTGAGAGAGAGAGAGAGGGGACTGAGAGACACCAGTCAGTGTACAGATATCTCCCTGACAGAGAGAGAGGGGACTGAGAGACACCAGTCAGTGTACAGATATCTCCCTGAGAGAGAGGGGGGACTGAGAGACACCAGTCAGTGTACGGATATCTCCCTGAGAGAGAGAGAGAGGGGACTGAGAGACACCAGGCAGTGTACAGATATCTCCCTGAGAGAGAGGGGACTGAGAGACACCAGGCAGTGTACAGATATCTCCAAGAGAGAGAGAGGGGACTGAGAGACACCAGGCAGTGTACAGATATCTCCCTGAGAGAGAGGGGACTGAGAGACACCAGGCAGTGTACAGATGTCTCCCTGATTTAGGAAAATATTGACTTGAGTCTCTGAGGCAGTGAATTGTGTCCCAGGGGATAACTCTGCCTTTGATTGCTTTGGAATGGTCAGGGTTAAAGTATTATACAATGGGAACACAGCCTTTCACCAGTTACATGTGAAAGGGAATTTAACTATCAACATAAATTAATTCATATACATTTGCGAATAAATTATTTTTAAAAATCACAAAAGTCTTTGGGAATCCCACCACTGGGTTAGAGGGCTCTGTTCAACTATCAGTCACTTCCAAAAGGTAGGTGTGGAATTTCCAACCCTTGTGGTTTTCTCCTCTCTCCCACTGCTTCTTGTGTCTCAGGACAAGCTCCTGGTGACCTTTCATTCACCTTCTGAAGTCTTGGTTCCCTTAACCAAGGTGGTGAGTGCTGCCCAGCTATTGAACTGCATGAGGAAGGACAGTGGAACCCAATCCTTGAGGTTTTGGTGGAGAGGGCAGGTTGAAATCGGGGCTATTGAGGTTTCTTGTTCTCCTACACACAGCCTGACAGATAGGAGTTCATCAACAGCCAATTCCTTGGGCTCAGGGTCTGAGAGTCCAAACTCTGAACAGGAAGAAGGTGGGAAATGATTCCCTCCAAATCTGTTCTGAGTTCATCCCCACTCTCAGCCCTTTCCTATCCCCCATCCCAAGTGGCCCTGGCCTACAACTCCCCACTTACTGTTGCTGTGCGTCTTGGATTGGGACAGGGATTAGTTCTGCTGCTTCCTCCCATAGTTCAATAGCCCTCACCATCCGGCTGAGCCTGATGTGATTTATTTGTGAGATATCAGGGTGGCTCAGTGGTTAACACTGCTGCCTCACAGTGCCAGGGACCCGGGTTCGATTCCCGCCTCGGGCCACTGTCTGTGTGGAGTTTGCACATTCTCCCCGTGTCCGCGTGGGTTTCCTCCGGGTGCTCCGGTTTCCTCCCACAGTACAGGGATGTGCAGGTTAGGGTGGTTTGGCTGTGGGAAATGCAAGGTTACAGTGATAACGTAAGGCGGTGTGATGCTCTGAGGACCAGTGTGGACCCGTGGCCTCCACGCCACAGAGATTCCATGAAATCCTTCCCAAAATCTGCTGTTTCCTTGCAAACCCTTGCAGCAGCAGCAGGGAGAGGGAGGGAGAGATATTGTGGCAGGAACTAGTGAAGGGAGGACTCACAGTGACAGTACAGCGCCTGGCCTGGGCTATGAGGGATTGAGTGACTGACCTGGGATGGGGGCGGTGTTCCGGTGGGGTGGGGGGGATAGGGGGCAGCTGCTGTGAAGCCTACAGGATGAGGTTTCAGTACAACACGGGATTTGGACAGGGGGAGGGGACCATGCTGTGAGGGCAATGACTGTACCCGTGCCCAAGTTGTGAATGACCATGCACGGGAGGGAAAGGTTGGAGGATGGAGAGTGGGAATGGGGAAGGGGCTGGACGTGGGGAACAGGAGACAGGGAAGCGGGGATGTGGAGCTCCTCTCTCTGCCTAGAACAGGTTAGGCTTGAGCATGTTGGATTTTCTGTGCAGGGTAGAGAGCACACCAGCAAAGGGGCCGCTCATACTGTCACTGGGCTGCCAGGTTTGGGCCTTCAGCAGCTCGTTGTTGGACCAGGCAGCTGCTGCTTTGAGGGACTGGGAGCCATTGGGACTGGGCAAATTGACTGCATGGGGGCTGCTACTGGAGATAGGCCCTGAGGGGGTGGAGGAGGAGGAGCTGGAAGAGCTGGAGGTGGAGGGGGGGCAGCCAGGGTTGGCTGTGCTGTCTGGGTCAGTGCATTTGGGCTCCTTCGAGTCGTCCTCCTCCGACACAAGGTCACCCTTCTTCCCAGGCAGATTGCTGCCATTCCCTTTTGAGTTAGCAGCTCTCTCCTGTTTGCGAAATTTTGCTCGACGGTTCTGGAACCAGACCTGGAATTGAGAAGGTAGGGGTGGGAGGGTGAGAGAAATCCATCAGGAATTAGAAATATCAACAGTTGTGCCCCACAGCACTACACCTCTACCATCAGATCACCCCTCGACCTTCATAACTCCACATTCAAAGCTGTCCTCATTAATGCCCTTCAGGGAGGGAAATCTGCCGTCCTTATCCCTGTCTGGCCTACATGTAACTACAGACCGACAGTAATACTTTTTTTCTTATCTGCTCATGAGCCGAGGATGGGGCTGGCTCCCCATCAATGCAAATTGCACCAAATGTCCTAGGGAGCTTCACAAAATTAAAGAGAGCATTGAGAAGGAGACGGATCAGGAATTACTTCTGAAAGGAAACAGTGTCTTGAATGGGAGCATCTGAATGGAGGAGGGAGAAAGACCGGAAAGGTTGAGGGGAGGAATGGCCAGAGCTCAGAATGCACACAGCTGACAATAGAGTGTTGGTTTAAACTGGAATGAGAAGGGACAGCATAGAGATCTGAAAGGGTTTTCTGGGCCTGGAGGAGATGCACAAACTCAGAGGAGGGATGTTGAAAAGCAAGGATGAGGGGGGGGGTAGGGGTGGATGTGGGTTGGGGGTGAATGGGGGAAACATGGATGAGAGTTCTAAAATCGAGAAGTTGCTTTTCTAAGAATCGATGTCGGTCAAAGTTGGAAATTACACAACCACCAGGTTTCAGTGCAACAAGTTGATTTGCAACCAAAGGCTCTCGAAGCACTGCTCCTTCGCCAGGGCTACCCACCAAAAACTTATGATTCAGATAAACCTGTTGGACAATCACCTGATGTTGTGTAATTTCTGAGTGTGTCCACCCACCTCAGTCCAACACCAGCACCTCCACATTATTGCTGCCATCGATGTTGGTCAGTGAGCACAGGTGGGGAAAGGGTTTCAACAGCATGTGAAGGTATGGCCAGAGAGAGATTGTTATCATTACAGAGGTTCACAGGATAGACGTGGAGAGAATGTTCCTAGTTGTACAAGATCTGAACAGGTCTGGGGCCATCATACAGTCACAAACGAACTTATAGATAACAAGGTGTTGAGCTGGATGAACACAGCAGGCCAAGCAGCATCTTCGGAGCAGGAAGGCTGACATTTCGGGCCTAGACCCTTCTTTCTGAAAGGTCAGCCTTCCTGCTCCTATGATGCTGCTTGGTTCATCCAGGTCTACACCTGGTTATCTCAGATTCTCCAGCATCTGCAGTTCCTACCAACTCCAAAACAAATTTAACCCAATCAGGAATCTTGGAGAAATCTTACCTGGAGAGGAATGAGAAAGTGGAATTAACTCCCGCAGATTGATGTGAACATTTAAGGGGAATCTAGGTAAACAAACAGGTGAGGAAGAAATGGAAGGCAACACTGACCAGGTGAGAGGAGTTGGATGGGACCCAGTGAAGATCAACGCTGTATCGCAGCTGTTGGTTCAGAGACTGAGAGCGGTGTCAATTGTTAGAGCTGGGACTGGACGACAGCATAGTCTCTCTTGTCCCACAAGTCCCAACATGAACAAAAAACTTCTTCCACTTTCTGTGATCAATAGTTAAATACCTTATTCATAACAAGAGACCCCTCAGTCAGGTTTCTCAATCAACACAACTTTTGGATTATCATCAAAACAAAATTCATTCAAGAAAAGTGCAATAATTAATGACCTGCACAGGTAACAACACAGAAGCATTCATGCTTATCCCTCGAAATATCCACAACACACACACTCACATTCTCACTCTCACACTCGCACTCACTTAGGGGTTGGGACAGGCAATGGCCTAGTGGTATTATTGCTAGACTGTTAATCCAGATAACGTTCTGGAGAAAGGGTGTCCTGGCACTGGAGGGGGTGCACGGGAGCTTCACTCGGTTGATTGCCGAGTTGAGGGGGTTGGTTTATGAGGAGAGACTGAGTAGATTTGGGTTATATTCATTGGAATTCAGAAGATTGGGAGGTGATCTTTTAGAAACATATAAAATTATAAAGGGAACAGATAAGATAGAAGTAGAGAGGATGTTCCCACTGGCAGGTGAACCTCGGAAAAGAGGACATAGCGTCAAGATTAGAGGGGGCAGATTTAAGACTGAATTAAGAAGGAACTTCTTCACCCAGAGGGTTGTTAATCTATGGAATTCCTTGCCCAGTGAAGTAGTTGATGCTACTTCAGTAAACGTTTTTAAAGCTAAGGTAGATTTTTTTGAACAATAAAGGAATTAAGTGATACAGTGAGAGCACGGGTAAGCAGATCTGAGTCCACGAAAAGATCAGCCATGATCTTATTGAATGGCAGTGCAGGCTCGAAGGGCCGAATGGCCTACGCCTGCTCCTAGTTCTTATGTTCTTATGACCTGGGCTTGAATCCTGCCATGGCAGGTGGTGGAATTTGAATTCAATAAAATATCTGGAATTAAGAATCTAATGATGACCACGAATCCATTGACGATTGTTGGAAAAACCCATCTGGTTCACTAATGCCCTTTAGGGAAGGAAACTGCCATCCTTACCTGACTCCAGACCCACAGCAATGTTACTGACTCTCAATTGCCCCCTGGGCAATTAGGGACGGGCAATATACGCTGCCTGGCCAGCAATGCCCTCATCCCTTGAATGAATAAAGGGAACAAAATGAAACACAAACTCTCACACACACATAAACTCATTACGATGTTTCTTCAACGAAACAAATAGACTTCATCCTGAACTCAACAAGAGGGTTTTCTCCTCAGATATGAGAAATGAGTGGCTTGTTCTTAGCAGGCTTTCCTCCAGGCAAACTGACAGAGTTTCAAGTAGGTCAGACTGGGTGAGGATGGCAGATTTCCTTCTCTGAAGGACATGAGTGAACCAAGATGAGATTTTATACCAATCAATGAAGATTTCCTGGTCACTATCACTAAGCATACCTTTCTGTTCATGATTTGTTAACTGAAGTTTAAATGCAGCGACTGCCCTGTGGGATTTGAACCCGCTACTGGACAGTGTTAGCCTGACCCTCAGGATTACAGTCTAGCAGCATCAACACCAAGTCATCATCACCCCTGTCGAGGGTGATTGGTGGGGGTAGGGGGGGTGGCAGGGTGTAGGAGCCAGGCAGTTCATGAGGATGCCTGGGTGTTACACCACGATGCTGCCTGGGGTGGAGCATTTCAGCGATAAACAGAGGCTGCATAAGCTCAGGATATTTCCCTTGGAGCAGAGAAGGTTGATTGAAGTGTATAAGATTGTGAGGGGCATGGATAGTGTGGGACGAATGTGGCTATTCCCCTAGGATGAAGGGTCGCTAACGAGAGCAAAGTGAAAGGCACAAGGTTTAGAGGGGATTTGAGGAAAGACATTTTCACCCAGAGGATGATAAGAGTCTGGAATGCGCTGCCTGAGAGGAGGAGAAGGGACTTGGATGAGCAGGTGAAATGTCATAACATTCAAGCACAAAACCAGAAATTGCTGGAAAAACTCAGCAGGTCTAGCAGCACCTGTGGAGAGAAAGCAGAGTTAACATTTCGGGTCCAGTGACCCTTCTCCAGAACTGACTGTAGTGATGTAAACGTTGGTATATGTGCTAAGGCAGGGGATGGGCTATGGAGTAAATGATAGGTGGAGATGCAGCCCAGATAGGGAAACACTCGGCAGACAATGCAATGGGCAGCAGCCAGCCTGGGAGACTGCATAGCTGCCAATGGGGGCCATTACTGACTGACAATGGACTGTCTGTGGTGGCAACCCATGTGTTAACGAGGCCTGGTATGTGGGGTGGGGTGGCTGGGACATGGGAGAGTTTAGGCCCTAAGATTATTGAACATGGTATTGAGTCCAGAGGGCTGCAGGGTCCCCAAGCGGAAAATGAGATGTTGTTCCTCCAGCTTGTGTTGAGCTTCACTGGAACACTGTAGCAAGCCAGGGGCAAAGATGTTGGCCAGGGAGCAAGGTGGTGCATTAAAGTGGCAGGCAACAGGTAGCTCGGGGTCTTTTTCTGCGAGCAGATGGGTTGGGGTTTGAATCCACAGCCTTGGCACTCAGAGCAGGGCAAATGCCCACTGGCCTCAGCTGAGAAACCCAACTGATGGAGTGAATTTGGAAAGCTCTCCTACCTGGACCCTGGCCTCTGTCAGGTCAATCTTCAGTGCGAGCTCCTCCCTGGTGTAGATATCTGGGTAATGAGTCTCAGCAAACACTCGCTCCAACTCCTTCAACTGAGAGCTGGTGAATGTGGTACGGATTCTGCGCTGTTTCCGTTTCTCATTGATCCCGCTGTGCTCCGTGAAGAACTTGTATGGTACTGAGGACAACAGGGCAAATGGACACTCATGATGGACATCCTCTCCTGGGCTTACCTTAAAAATCTCACACACTCACGGTTCAAAAAGATGAAGATTTTTTAAAAAATTCATTCATGGGATGAGGGTGTCGCTGGCCAAGCAGCATTTACTGCCCATCCCTAATTGCCCAGAGGGCAGTTCAGAATGAACCACATTGCTGTGGGTCTGGAGTCACACGTAGGCCAGACCGGGTAAGGATGACAGTTTCCTTCCCTAAAGGAAACTTTAAGACAAAGTAAAGAAAGGGGTTTATTTGCTGGAAAAGCTGAGCAGGTCTGGCAGCACCTGTAGAGAGAAATCAGAGTTAACGTTTCAGGTCCAGTGACCCTTCCTCAGAACTTGAAACGTTAACTCTGATTTCTCTCCACAGATGCTGCCAGACCTGCTGAGATTTTCCAGCAACTTTTACTTTCGTTTCCACTCCACTGCCCAGTCCAGTCCAGTTCGCTCAAGACAGCCCAATTTAATCCTTTCCACTTCAATCCTCTCCAGTGGTAAGTGGGGTTAGTGTGGGATAGGGTGTCACTGATCTGATGGGCCAAATAGCCTGTGCAGTATGACTCTATGTCCATGATCAGTTGGTTGCAGGGTGGATAAGATTACAATGTGTGGCTCAAAGGCTGATGTGTGAGAAGAGATAATGGGAACTGCAGACGCTGGAGAATCCGAGATAACACAGTGTGAAGCTGGATGAATACAGCAGGCCCAGCAGCATCTCAGGGGCACAAAAGCTGACGTTTCGGGCCTAGACCCTTCATCAGAGAGATGGTGAAGGGTCTAGGCTCGAAGTGTCAGCTTTTGTGCTCCTGAGATGCTGCTGGGCCTGCTGTGTTCATCCAGCTTCACACTTTGTTATCAAGGGTGTAGAGAGAGTTTTTTTAGCCTAACACTGGGAAGGAGGGATTATGTGAGATATGACAAGGAGAAAGAGCAAGGCAGCAATTAAAGAATTGAGATCTGAGTGTAACAGGAAAGATCAAACTTAAGGAATGAGGCAGCATTAAGATGGTGAAAATAGTAAAACAAAATGACTTAATGACACTTTATTGGAAAGCACAAACCATTGCACAATGTATGAAATGATGAAGGGCATAGACAGGAAGGAACTTGCTCCCCGTGATGGGGGGATCAATGAGCAGGGGCAGAGATTTAAGGGAGGGGGCAGGAGGTTTGAAAGGGATGTGAGGAAAAACATTTTCACCCAGAGGATGGTGGGGACTCCGGAACTTGCTGCCGATAAGGGAGGGAGAGGCAGAAACCTTCATCATAACTGAAGAAGTATTTAGAGACAGTAGGAACTGCCGATGCTGGAGAATCTGAGATAACAGGGTGTAGAGCTGGATGAATGCAACAGGCCCAGCAGCATCAGAGGAGCAGGAAGGCTGACGTTTCGGGTCTGGACCCTTCTTCATATGTAGATGTGAATTTGTGATGCCAAAGTACACGAGGGTATGGGCCAAGAGCTGGGCAATGGGATTATCAAAAAGGCTGTTTTTGACCAGTACACTTGGTCGGCTGGAAGGGCCTCATTCTGTGCTGTAGATCTCCATGACCCTATGTGTTTGCAACAAGACTGGTGAATTGATGCCATTAATGGACAGCTATATCAGAGATGAAACTGCAGGGTGACCAAAACTAGGAACTAAACATTAAAAGGTACTCAATATTTAGGAAAAAGAAGCCTAAAGGGTAGCGTTGGTGATAATGGGTGAGATCAGTCAAGAGAAAGAAAGTATCTTAGATGAGATAATCCAGGTGTAGAATCAGTATGGGCAGGGCTAACAAATAACAACAGCCAGCAAATGTTGATCTGTGTTGTTTATAGACTAAACCAAAGTGAAAGCCTAGAGCCTTGTATAAAATCAAGAAATAAGAGGCACTCCTAACAGGACAATATGGTAATCACAGGGACTTCAATGATGCTGTAACCTGGGTAAAGCTGATCATTACTAATACTTTTGAAGGTGGATTCCTGGAAAATAAATGAGATGGTTTTGCAGATCAGTGTACTGAGGAACTGACTAGGAGTGTCTCAAGCAAAAGCAGAAATTGCTGGAGAAACTCAGCCAACATCTATGGAGAGAGAAACAGAGGTAATGTTTTGAATCCAGAGACCTTTTCTTAGAACTGGAGAACCTAGGGATCTGGCTGTTTTAGATCAAGTACTGCGCAATGAGAAAGAGCTGTTTAATAGAAGCACTGGGGAAAAGAAAACGCCAGAGGAGAGCCGGAAAATGTAAGGAATTAATTCATGGTCCCACCTCAGATAACATTGGTCCTTCATGGTAGTCTCAGCCAGTGCAGGGAGTGAACCCATGCTGTTAGCATCACAAACAAGCCATCCAGCCAGCTGAGCTAATTGGCTATATGAGAGGAAGCAAATGAGAAACAAAATAGACTGTAAAAGCTTCTTTATATATAAAGAGGAAAAGATGAGGAAAGGCAAACGTGGGTCCACTATAAGGAGAGGCAGGCAGATCTATAATGGAGTATAAGGAAATATTACAGTAACTAAATAAGTACTTTGTGTCTTCGTGAACGAAGGCACCAGGACACCACGGAATTGGGGCATTTAGGACTGGGATAAGGAGGAATTTCATTGCTCGGAGAGTAGTCAGTCTTTGGAATTCTCTAGCCACATAGGGCTGGGAAAGCTCAACCATTGAGTATGTCTCGGACAGAAATGGATAGGTTTGTAGACCTTACAGATATGGAGGACATGGGAAAATGGCATTGTGGGAGATATTCGCCCGTGGTCGAGCTGAGCAGTTCAGGGGACTGAGTGGCCTAATTTACTCCTATGTTCCTGCACCTCCCCATATTTTCTCCCAGACGGTGGTTTGTATTTGGAACGCTTTTCCCTCAGAGAGCAACGGATTCTGAGGCATTGAATGTGCTCAAGGTTGAGTGTGAGAGATTTGTGATTGTTGAGGGAGCCGAGGGCTATGGGGAGAGGACCGGGAAAGTGAAGCTGAGACCCCATCAGGTCAGCCATGGTCATGCAGAAAGCTTGAGGAACTGAATGGCCTTTTCTTGCTGCTATCTCACTGTGCTACATTAACCAACTATAGTGAAATCCTTTGACTGCGTTCAACTCTTCTTCAGAATTGTAACTTACTGTGTTGAAACACTGCATTGGATTTTTTGATGTAAACTGCCATTGTGTCACTGCAGTCTCTGATCACTGGGTGCCATCGTGGAGTTTGCTTCTGAAGCTGCTCACCCAGTCCTTTAAATTATTTTTGACTAAATCTATAACCAGCCTTGAGCAATAAAGACCTTTTCAGCTTCCCGCACTGTGCCTTCACCCCATGGTTAGTTGTGTGTCTACGTTTCAAAGAAACATTAATCCAAAAAAAATGAGTAGATCCACAAAACTCCTGGCCACCTAAGGAAGCTGCCCAGCCATTGTATACTTGATCTGTTCATCACGTTGATCACTGAATGGAGACGCAGCATGCTTAGGGAGGGAGAGGGGCGGGGGGATAGAGAGTGGGAGGGGGGGAAGAGAGAGTGATGGGGGGGAAAGAGAGAGAGAGATTGGGAGAGGCGGGGGCGGGGGAGAGAGAGAGCGTCATCCGGATGTACAGTGCAGAAACAAACCCTTTGGTCCAACTGCCCATGCTGATCAGTCATCCTAGATTAATCTAGTCCCATTTACCAGCATTTGAGCCTTATCCCTCGAAACCCTTCCTGTTCGTGGACCTATTCAGACACCTTTTAAATGTTGTAATTGTACCAGCCTCCATCACTTCCTCTCGCAGCTCATTCCATTCACACACCACCCTCTGTGTTTAAAAAATTGCCCCTCAGGTTCCTTTTAAATCTTTACCCCTCACTTTAAACCGATGCCCCCCCTAGTTGACTATCCACCCTATCCATGCCCTTCATGATTTTATAAACCTCCATAAGGCCACCCCTTACCCTCTGACACGCCAGGGGAAAATAGCGCCAGCCTATTTAGCTTCTCCCCATAGCTCAGATTCTCCAACCCTGGCAGCATCCTTGTAAACCTTTTCTGAACTCAAGTTTCACAGCGTCCTTCCTACAGCAGGGAGGCCAGAACGGCACACAGTTTTCCAAAAGTGGCCGAACCAATGTCCTATACAGCTGGAATACAACTTCCCAACTCCTATACTCAATGCACTGACCAATGGCGGCAAGCGTACCAAACACCCTGTAGCCGAATAGTCACCCACATTCCCTGTGCTGGGGGGTACATTGACTCAAGGCCACTTAGGTAAGGGCTAGAGCCTGGAATTGCTCCCACCTCTCTCTCTCTCTCTCTCTCTGTGCATTTTTGCAATCTCCCTCTTTCTCTGGTCTCTCTCTCTCTGGTTTCTTTTTGCTCTTTCTGGTTTTGTCTCTCTCTCTCTCTCTCTCTCTCTCTCTCTCTCTCTCTCTCTCTCTCTCTCTCTCTCTCTCTCTCTCTCTCTCTCAGCCACTTACTGGAAACTGTACCTGTCTGGTTTTTCGCCTAAATACCTCATTGGAATTATTTCCTCCATCTCTGGTTTCTGGCTTTCTCTCTCTCTGGGCTTTCTCTCTCTCTCTGGGCTTTCTCTTTCTCTCTCTCCCTCTCTCTCACACTCTCTCTCTCTGACTCTGGGTTCTGTCTTTCTCTCTCTCTGGGTTCTGTCTTTCTCTCTCTCTGGGCATTCTCTCTCTCTCTCTCTCTCTGGGCTCTCTCTCTGGGCTTTCTCTCTCTCTCTCTCTCTGGGCTCTCTCTCTCTCTCTGGGCTTTCTCTCTCTGGGCTTTCTCTCTCTCTCTCTGGGCGTGTTCTCTCTCTCTCTCTCTTTCTCTCTCTCTCTCTCTCTCTGGGCTTTCTCTCTCTCTCTCTCTGTCTCTGGGCTTTCTCTCTCTCTCTCTCTCTCTCTCTCTCTCTCTCTCTCTGGGCTTTCTCTCTCTCACTCTCTCTCTCTCTCTCTCTCTCGGCTTTCTCTCTCTCTCCTGCTGTCTCTGGGCTTTCTCTCTCTCTCTCTCTGGGCTTTCTCACTCTCTCTCTGGGCTTTCTCACTCTCTCTCTGGGCTTTCTCTCTCTCTCTCTCTCTCTCTCGGCTTTCTCTCTCTCTCCCTCTGTCTCTGGGCTTTCTCTCTCTCTCTCTCTGGGCTGTCTCTCTCTCTCTCTCTCTCTCTCTGGGCTTTCTCACTCTCTCTCTGGGCTTTCTCTCTCTCTCTCTCTCTCTCTCTCAGGGCTTTCTCTCTCTCTCTCTCTCTCTCTCTCTCTCTCTCGGCTTTCTCTCTCTCTCCCTCTGTCTCTGGGCTTTCTCTCTCTCTCCCTCTGTCTCTGGGTTTTCTCTCTCTCTCTCTCTCTGGGCTTTCTCTCTCTCTCTCTCTCTCTCCCTCTGTCTCTGGGCTTTCTCTCTCTCTCTCTCTCTCTCTCTCTCTCTCTCCCTCCCTCTGTCTCTGGGCTTTCTCTCTCTCTCTCTCTCTCTCTGGGCTTTCTCACTCTCTCTCTGGGCTTTCTCTCTCTCTCTCTCTGGGCTTTCTCTCTCTCTCCCTCTGTCTCTGGGCTTTCTCTCTCTCTCTCTCTCTCTCTCTCCCTCTGTCTCTGGGCTTTCTCTCACTCTCTCTCTCTCTCTCTCTGGGCTTTCTCTCTCTCCCTCTGTCTCTGGGCTTTCTCTCTCTCTCTCTCTCTCTCTCTCTCTCTCTCTCCCTCCCTCTGTCTCTGGGCTTTCTCTCTCTCTCTCTCTCTCTCTCTCTGGGCTTTCTCACTCTCTCTCTGGGCTTTCTCTCTCTCTCTCTCTCTCCCTCTGTATCTGGGCTTTCTCTCTCTCTCTCTCTCTCTCTCTCTGGGCTTTCTCTCTCTCTCTCTCTGGGCTTTCTCTCTCTCTCCCTCTGTCTCTGGGCTTTCTCTCTCTCTCTCTCTCTCTCTCCCTCTGTCTCTGGGCTTTCTCTCACTCTCTCTCTCTCTCTCTCTCTGGGCTTTCTCTCTCTCCCTCTGTCTCTGGGCTTTCTCTCTCTCTCTCTCTCTCTCTCTCTCTCTCTCTCTCTCTCCCTCCCTCTGTCTCTGGGCTTTCTCTCTCTCTCTCTCTCTCTCTCTGGGCTTTCTCACTCTCTCTCTGGGCTTTCTCTCTCTCTCTCTCTCTCTCTCCCTCTGTATCTGGGCTTTCTCTCTCTCTCTCTCTCTCTCTCTCTCTGGGCTTTCTCTCTCTCTCTCTCTGGGCTTTCTCTCTCTCTCCCTCTGTCTCTGGGCTTTCTCTCTCTCTCTCTCTCTCTCTCCCTCTGTCTCTGGGCTTTCTCTCACTCTCTCTCTCTCTCTCTCTGGGCTTTCTCTCTCTCCCTCTGTCTCTGGGCTTTCTCTCTCTCTCTCTCTCTCTCTCTCTCTCTCTCCCTCCCTCTGTCTCTGGGCTTTCTCTCTCTCTCTCTCTCTCTCTGGGCTTTCTCACTCTCTCTCTGGGCTTTCTCTCTCTCTCTCTCTCTCTCTCTCTCAGGGCTTTCTCTCTCTCTCTCTCTCTCTCTCTCTCTCTCTCTCTCTCTCGGCTTTCTCTCTCTCTCCCTCTGTCTCTGGGCTTTCTCTCTCTCTCCCTCTGTCTCTGGGTTTTCTCTCTCTCTCTCTCTCTCTGGGCTTTCTCTCTCTCTCTCTCTCTCCCTCTGTCTCTGGGCTTTCTCTCTCTCTCTCTCTCTCTGGGTTTTCTCTCTCTCTCTCACTCTGGGCTTTCTCTCTCTCTCTCTCTCTCCCTCTGTCTCTGGGCTTTCTCTCTCTCTCTCTCTCTCTCTCTCTCTCTGGGCTTTCTCTCTCTCCCTCTGTCTCTGGGCTTTCTCTCTCTCTCCCTCTGTCTCTGGGCTTTCTCTCTCTCTCTCTCTCTCTCTCTCTCTCTCTCTCTCTCTCCCTCCCTCTGTCTCTGGGCTTTCTCTCTCTCTCTCTCTGGGCTTTCTCTCTCTCCCTCCGTCTCTGGGCTTTCTCTCTCTCTCTCTCTCTCGGCTTTCTCTCTCTCTCCCTCTGTCTCTGGGCTTTCTCTCTCTCTCTCTCTCTCTGGGCTTTCTCTCTCTCTCTCTCTCTCTCTATCTCTCTCTCTCTGGGCTTTCTCTCTCTCTCTCTCTCTCTCTCTCTCGGCTTTCTCTCTCTCTCCCTTTGTCTCTGGGCTTTCTCTCTCTCTGGGCTTTCTCTCTCTCTCTCTCTATCTCTATCTCTATCTCTATCTCTCTCTCTCTGGGCTTTCTCTCTCTCTCTCTCTGGCTTTCTCTCTCTCTCTCTCTCTCTCTCTCTCTCTCTCGGCTTTCTCTCTCTCTCCCTCTGTCTCTCGGCTTTCTCTCTCCCTCTGTTTCTGGGCTTTCTCTCTCTCCCTCTCTCTCTGGGCTTTCTCTCTCTCTCTCTCTCTCTCTCTCTCGGCTTTCTCTCTCTTTCTCTCTCTCTCTCTCTGAGCTTTCTCTCTCTCTCCCTCTGTCTCTGGGCTTTCTCTCTCTCCCTCTGTCTCTGGGTTTTCTCTCTCTCTCTCTCTCTGGGCTTTCTCTCTCTCTCTCTCTCTCCCTCTGTCTCTGGGCTTTCTCTCTCTCTCTCTCTCTCTCTCTCTGGGCTTTCTCTCTCTCTCTCTCTCTCTCTCTCTCTGGGCTTTCTCTCTCTCTCTCTCTCTCTCTCTCTCTCTCTGGGCTTTCTCTCTCTCCCTCTGTCTCTGGGCTTTCTCTCTCTCTCTCTGTCTCTGGGCTTTCTCTCTCTCTCTCTCCCTCTGTCTCTGGGCTATCTCTCTCTCTCTCTCTCTCTCTCTCTCTCTCTCTCTCTCTCTCTCTCTGTGCTCTGGTCTCTGGCTTCTCTCTCTCCTCTGTCTCTGGGCTTTCTCTCTCTCTCTCTCTCTCTCTCTCTCTCTCGCTTTCTCTCTCTCTCCCTCGTGTCTGGGCTTTCTCTCTCTCTCTCTCTCTCTCTCTCTCTCTCTCTCTCTCTCTCTCTATCTCTCTGGGCTTTCTCTCTCTCTCTCTCTCTCTCTCTCTCTCTCTCTCTGGGCTTTCTCTCTCTCCTCTCTCTCTCTCTCTCTCCCTCTCTCTCTCTGGGCTTTCTCTCTCTTCTCTCTCTCTCTCTCTCTCTCTCTGGGCTTTCTCTCTCTCTCTCTCTCTCTCTCGGCTTTCTCACTCTCTCCCTCTGTCTCTGGGCTTTCTCTCTCTCTCCCGCTGTCTCTGGGCTTTCTCTCTCTCTCCCGCTGTCTCTGGGCTTTCTCTCTCTCTCTCTCTCTCTCTCTCTGGGCTTTCTCACTCTCTCTGGGCTTTCTCTCTCTCTCTCTCTCAGAGCTTTCTCTCTCTCTCTCTCTTCTCTCTCGGCTTTCTCTCTCTCTCCCTCTGTCTCTGGCTTTCTCTCTCTCTCCCTCTGTCTCTGGGTTTTCCTCTCTCTCTCTGGGCTTTCTCTCTCTCTCCTCTCTCTCAGAGCTTTCTCTCTCTCTCTCTCTCTCTCTCGGCTTTCTCTCTCTCTCCCTCTGTCTCTGGGCTTTCTCTCTCTCTCCCTCTGTCTCTGGTTTTCTCTCTCTCTCTGGGCTTTCTCTCTCTCTCTGGGCTTTCTCTCTCTCTCTCTCTCTCTCTCCTCTGTCTCTGGGCTTTCTCTCTCTCTCTCTCTCTGGGCTTTGTCTCTCTCTCTCTCTCTCTCTCTCTGGGCTTTCTCTCTCTCTCCCTCTGTCTCTGGGCTTTCCTCTCTCTCTCTCGCTGGGTTTTACTCTCTCTGGGCTTTCTCTCTCTCTCCTCTCGGCTTTCTCTTTCTCTCCCTCTGTCTCTGGGCTTTCTCTCTCTCTCCCTCTGTCTCTGGGCTTTCTCTCTCTCACTCTCTGGGCCTTTCTCTCTCTCTCTTCTCTCTCTCTCTCTGGCTTTCTCTCTCTCACTCTCTCTCTCTCTCTCTCCTCTCTCTCTGGGCTTCTCTCTCTCTCTCTCTGGGCTTTCTCTCTCTCTCTCTCTCTCTCGGCTTTCTCACTCTCTCCCTCTGTCTCTGGGCTTTCTCTCTCTCTCCCGCTGTCTCTGGGCTTTCTCTCTCTCTCCCGCTGTCTCTGGGCTTTCTCTGTCTCTCTCTCTCTCTCTGGGCTTTCTCTCTCTCTCCCTCTGTCTCTGGGCTTTCTCTCTCTCTCCCTCTGTCTCTGGGTTTTCTCTCTCTCTCTGGGCTTTCTCTCTCTCTCTCTCTCTCTCTCTCCCTCTGTCTCTGGGCTTTCTCTCTCTCTCTCTCTCTGGGCTCTCTCTCTCTCTCTCTCTCTCTCTCTCTCTCTCTGGGCTTTCTCACTCTCTCTGGGCTTTCTCTCTCTCTCTCTCTCTCAGAGCTTTCTCTCTCTCTCTCTCTCTCTCTCGGCTTTCTCTCTCTCTCTCTCTCTCTCGGCTTTCTCTCTCTCTCCCTCTGTCTCTGGGCTTTCTCTCTCTCTCCCTCTGTCTCTGGGTTTTCTCTCTCTCTCTGGGCTTTCTCTCTCTCTCTCTCTCTCTCTCTCCCTCTGTCTCTGGGCTTTCTCTCTCTCTCTCTCTCTGGGCTTTCTCTCTCTCTCCCTCTGTCTCTGGGCTTTCTCTCTCTCTCCCTCTGTCTCTGGGCTTTCTCTCTCTCTCTCTCTCTGGGCTTTCTCTCTCTCTCTCTCTCTGGGCTGTCTCTCTCTCTCTCTCTCTCTCTCTGGGCTTTCTCACTCTCTCTGGGCTTTCTCTCTCTCTCTCTCTCTCAGAGCTTTCTCTCTCTCTCTCTCTCGGCTTTCTCTCTCTCTCTCTCTCTCTCTCTCGGCTTTCTCTCTCTCTCCCTCTGTCTCTGGGCTTTCTCTCTCTCTCCCCTCTGTCTCTGGGTTTTCTCTCTCTCTCTCTGGGCTTTCTCTCTCTCTCTCTCTCTCTCTCTCCCTCTGTCTCTGGGCTTTCTCTCTCTCTCTCTCTCTGGGCTTTCTCTCTCTCTCCCTCTGTCTCTGGGCTTTCTCTCTCTCTCCCTCTGTCTCTGGGCTTTCTCTCTCTCTCTCTCTCTGGGCTTTCTCTCTCTCTCCCTCTGTCTCTGGGCCTGCCTGTCCCTTACCCCCGAGACCTTCATGAACAGCAGGCGGCCATTCTGCCCACGGTAACTGCTGGGCGGCTTGCCCGAGCCCCTGCCCGGCTTTGAACAGAGAGGCCGGGCTGAGGCCGGGGGATAAACACACAAACCGCTCGCTCAGCATTGATTATAGAATGAAGCGTCCATTCGGCCTATCGCGCCGGTGCTGGCTCTTTGACAGCTTCGATCCGGAGCAGACTATCCCCCGGGTGGGATTTCACCCAAAAGCCGTGGCGGAAGGTATTCCCGGGGCTCCGGTACCCTCGGGATTTGAGGATCTGGGTTTGTCCGGGCGATCCCAGATCCTGGGATCCCTTCTCGCAGGGACCGGGATCCCACGGAATCCGAGCGGATTGGAAGCGAAATAAAAGGCGAAGCAACTGCGGGCTGCGGTAGAACAGAAAATAAAACAGAAACAGGCCTGAGGAAGGGTCACTGGATCCGAAACATTCTGGTATTTTTCAACACAGAGACTGTCAGAGCTGCTGAGCTTTTCCAGCAATTTCTGCTTTTGTTGCGAAATTTTGCAGATTTTGAGAGAGAGAGAGAGACTCTCCGAAAGGAGCCAAAGCCGAGAATTAACTAGAAATGTTTTTGCATTTTGTTTCAGGGAAGTCCCAGGGGCTGACAGCGTTAAAACAGTCCCTGTTCATCCCCAACAATATTCTGAAGCGCTTCCCGCCGGCTTCCTCAACATTCGTTTTATTACAAACGAAATAATTTGAAGGTGAATTGTTTTCCTTCAGGTTCTCAAACATCGACTTTCTTTCGTTAAATCTAACGCGTATCGAAGAGATTTTGACTCGTTTTACGGCCGTGACGAGGAACGGGACACACTTCAATGTTTCTTCACAGTGAGAGAAGGAGCTAAACTGTACCCACTCTCACCCTCACACACAGGTTCAGAGAGAGACACAGAGGAAAACAGAGAGACACAGGTTCAGAGAGAGACACAGAGGAAAACAGAGACACAGGTTCAGAGAGAGACTGAGGGAAACAGAGAGACACAGGTTCAGAGAGAGACTGAGGGAAACAGAGAGACACAGGTTCAGAGAGAGACTGAGGGAAACAGAGAGACACAGGTTCAGAGAGACTGAGGGAAACAGAGAAACACGGGTTCAGAGAGAGACTGAGGGAAACAGAGAAACACAGGTTCAGAGAGACTGAAGGAAACAGAGAGACACAGGTTCAGAGAGAGACACAGAGGGAAACAGAGAGACACAGGTTCAGAGAGAGACTGAGGGAAACAGAGAGACACAGGTTCAGAGAGAGACTGAGGGAAACAGAGAGACACAGGCTCAGAGAGAGACTGAGGGAAACAGAGAGACACAGGCTCAGAGAGACACAGAGGGAAACAGAGAGACACAGGTTCAGAGAGAGACTGAGGGAAACAGAGAGACACAGGTTCAGAGAGAGACACAGAGGGAAACAGAGAGACACAGGTTCAGAGAGAGACACAGAGGAAAACAGAGACACAGGTTCAGAGAGAGACTGAGGGAAACAGAGAGACACAGGTTCAGAGAGACTGAGGGAAACAGAGAGACACAGGTTCAGAGAGAGACACAGAGGGAAACAGAGAGACACAGGTTCAGAGAGAGACAGAGGGAAACAGAGAGACACAGGTTCAGAGAGACTGAGGGAAACAGAGAAACACGGGTTCAGAGAGAGACTGAGGGAAACAGAGAGACACAGGTTCAGAGAGACTGAAGGAAACAGAGAGACACAGGTTCAGAGAGAGACACAGAGGGAAACAGAGAGACACAGGTTCAGAGAGAGACTGAGGGAAACAGAGAGACACAGGTTCAGAGAGAGACTGAGGGAAACAGAGAGACACAGGCTCAGAGAGACACAGAGGGAAACAGAGAGACACAGGTTCAGAGAGAGACTGAGGGAAACAGAGAGACACAGGTTCAGAGAGAGACACAGAGGGAAACAGAGAGACACAGGTTCAGAGAGAGACACAGAGGAAAACAGAGACACAGGTTCAGAGAGAGACTGAGGGAAACAGAGAGACACAGGTTCAGAGAGACTGTGGGAAACAGAGAGACACAGGTTCAGAGAGAGATTGAGGGAAACAGAGAGACACAGGTTCAGAGAGAGACAGAGGGAAACAGAGAGACACAGGTTCAGAGAGAGACTGAGGGAAACAGAGAAACACGGGTTCAGAGAGAGACTGAGGGAAACAGAGAGACACAGGTTCAGAGAGACTGAAGGAAACAGAGAGACACAGGTTCAGAGAGAGACACAGAGGGAAACAGAGAGACACAGGTTCAGAGAGAGACTGAGGGAAACAGAGAGACTGAGGGAAACAGAGAGACACAGGCTCAGAGAGAGACTGAGGGAAACAGAGAGACACAGGCTCAGAGAGACACAGAGGGAAACAGAGAGACACAGGTTCAGAGAGAGACTGAGGGAAACAGAGAGACACAGGTTCAGAGAGAGACTGAGGGAAACAGAGAGACACAGGTTCAGAGAGAGAGGGAAACAGAGAGACACAGGCTCAGAGAGAGACAGAGGGAAACAGAGAGACACAGGTTCAGAGAGAGACACAGATGAAAACAGAGAGACACAGGTTCAGAGAGAGACACAGAGGAAAACAGAGAGACACAGGTTCAGAGAGAGATTGAGGGAAACAGAGAGACACAGGTTCAGAGAGAGACTGAGGGAAACAGAGAGACACAGGTTCAGAGAGAGATTGAGGGAAACAGAGAGACACAGGTTCAGAGAGAGACAGAGGGAAACAGAGAGACACAGGTTCAGAGAGACAGAGGGAAACAGAGAGACACAGGTTCAGAGAGAGACTGAGGGAAACAGAGAGACACAGGCTCAGAGAGAGACTGAGGGAAACAGAGAGACACAGGTTCAGAGAGAGACTGAGGGCAACAGAAAGACACAGGTTCAGAGACACAGAGGAAAACAGAGAGACACAGGTTCAGAGAGAGACAGAGGAAAACAGAGAGACGCAGGCTCAGAGAGAGACTGAGGGAAACAGAGAGACACAGGTTCAGAGAGAGACTGAGGAAAACAGAGAGACACAGGCTCAGAGAGAGACTGAGGGAAACAGAGAGACACAGGTTCAGAGAGAGACTGAGGGAAACAGAGAGACACAGGTTCAGAGAGACTGAGGGAAACAGAGAGACACAGGTTCAGAGAGAGACTGAGGGAAACAGAGAGACACAGGTTCAGAGAGACTGAGGGAAACAGAGAGACACAGGTTCAGAGAGACACAGAGGGAAACAGAGAGACACAGGTTCAGAGAGACTGAGGGAAACAGAGAGACACAGGTTCAGAGAGAGACACAGAGGGAAACAGAGAGACACAGGTTCAGAGAGAGACTGAGGGAAACAGAGAGACACAGGTTCAGAGAGAGACTGAGGGAAACAGAGAGACACAGGTTCAGAGAGAGACTGAGGGAAACAGAGAGACACAGGTTCAGAGAGAGACTGAGGGAAACAGAGAGACAGGTTCAGAGAGAGACACAGAGAGAAACAGAGAGACACAGGTTCAGAGAGAGACTGAGGGAAACAGAGAGACACAGGTTCAGAGAGAGACAGAGGGAAACAGAGAGACCCAGGTTCAGAGAGACAGAGGGAAACAGAGACACAGGTTCAGAGAGAGACAGAGGGAAACAGAGAGACACAGGTTCAGAGAGAGACACAGAGGAAAACAGAGAGACACAGGTTCAGAGAGAGACTGAGGGAAACAGAGAGACACAGGTTCAGAGAGAGACAGAGGGCAACAGAGAGACACAGGTTCAGACAGAGAGAGAGACAGGTTCAGAGGAAGAGAAAAACAGTGTCAAAGAGTCAGAGAGAGTGATGTACAACACGGAAATAGACTTTTCGGTCTAACTCTTCCATGCCGACGAAATACCCTAAATCAATCTTAGTCCAATTTGCCTTCTGTAGAGAAAGGCTGCTCTGAAGTGAATATTTCTTCAGAAGAAACAGAGGGAGAGACAGAGAGACACAGCGACAGAGAAAGAGAGAGAGAGAAAGACACGGATAACGAGGGACAGAGATACGGAGAGAAAGAGGGAGAAAGACACAGAGGGAGAGGGTTTAGAGAGGGAGGTAGACAGATAAGTGAGAGAGGGAGAGGGACAGATTCTGAGAGACACACACAGACGCTACAGACAGTGAGAGACAGAGAGGGACACATGCAGAGGCAGGGAGACACACAGATAGAGAGAGGGACATAAAGTCAGAGATATATAGGAACAGAGATCTACAGAGATGAATAAAGACGAATAGAGACGTACAGGAACAGATATATAAAGAGACACAGAGACGAATATACAGAGACAGAGACACACAGATAAACACTGAAAAACGCCAGGCATACGGTATAGAAAGAAATAGTCCGCACGGAGACACTGCAGTTAATCTGGCCTGACACTCCAAGGAAATGTAAGTCACTTTCTAGTTTAAGAACTAACATGAAGACAGAAATCTTTCCACATCTGAAAGACCGGTGCTAATCCTGCAGCCCTTGCAAAATTGCAAAAATCATTCGATTTTAAAAAAAACATAAAGTGAGATACCAAGCGAAAAAAATGCCCAAGTGATTATTTGGGTGGAGGATTTCACGATTAACTCTCTCTCCCTTGAAGAAATATTCAATTCAGAACAGCTTTTCTCTAAAGAAAAGAAACATGACTTTATTACTTTGGGGGAGGAAAAGGTCAGAATTAATCCCCCAATAATTAATAATTTGCCAAAAAATAGTTTCCAATTTTTCCCGTCCGCGGCTATTAGATTATATTTGTTTGATTTAATGGACAGACAGGGCCTTAACCAAATTACCCATTCGGCCTGTGAATGTAAGAGCCCAGTGATCTAACTCAATTATTCCACAATCCTACTCCTTAACCCAATCACCACATTAATACAGTTACACACACACACACACCGTTAAACCCACACCCAGTTCACTTTTCTATTTAATTGCTAAAGCCTGCGCTGATTCCGATCACCTTTGTAATTGTTGCTACTGTGGAACGGTTTTACCTGTGGTGTATGGAGAGCTCTGGTGTTCTCGGAGAGATCCTAGATTGCAGTTCGCTGGTGTCAGAGTAGGACAAACCGGGCCACTCCCGAAGCTGGAGCGAATGGGACTGTAATGCAAACTGTTGGCCTGGCTACAGGAACTGAAATCGGCGTATGCAGAAGCTTCCATCGCTGCCATACAGGAGTCGTACGAATTTAGGTACGAATAATCCATTTTATACATAAGAGGGACAGGCCAGCAACTGGGGAGAGAAGGGGAGATGGAGTTTGGGGGTGGGCGGGGGGGGAGAGGTTAAGGAAGGGGTAAAATTTTACACACACAACAACACACCACCACAGAGAGACAAACAACTGAGTCTCTCCTTTTGGGAAACGGAATAAAACAAAATAAACTGTATCTATAGTCAAAGAGTCAGAGGGAAGCTCGTCCAGAAACTGGGTTCAGTCTGAATGAGCCAGTGTGAATGGCTGAGTTTTATCAGGAGCTGGTGGGTCAGTGGTCGGTGGGCAGACAAGCCTGTAATAACCTTGACACTACTTTCAAACAATAGCAGGGGCGGAGGGCCATTTTTTTAACATGACAATACATTTGCTGTCGATTGGGCTGATCAAGGGCTGGCCTACTGGTTCCAATCTCCTCCTCCCTCAGTAATTCCTCCTCCACCCTCCTCATTCTCCCATTCAGTCTCCCTCCCGCCCCTCTCTCTGTCTCTCCCTGACACCCCCCCTTCTCTCTCTTGGAAATGCAACTTTCGCTCCCATCACCTTCTTGTTATTTATTTGTGTCTTTTCTTTTAAAAAAAGCAAAAACGTGTTGTATGAAAGTTTTTTTGAGGAGAGTTTTGCCTCTTCTAGCTGGTTAGCCGCTGGAGAAGGGGATCTCTGTGATCAGGAAATGGTCTGATTTGGAGCTGGGTGGAAACAGGGAGACTAAATTCACCTTCTCGTTATCCGCCACAATCCGAGCCTCACAAAGCGTCCCCCCGCACCGGGAATTCCCGTTTCAGAGCCTCACTCACCAAACATCTCCCCCTCAAACCTCACTGAAGCTCTGCATTGTTTTCGTTAAAAAATATTAAAATCCTTCAGCGACTTTCACAAAACCAGCTTCCTGCGTATGTTGACATCTCCAATCTTTAAAAAGGGCCCCGCTAATTCTCATTAACTCTAAATTATGGCGAAGTACTATAAGAATAACGTTGGAGAACAACATTTGCGGGGAAGGGGCGGCTGTAGCCTTTCAGCGCGCTCTCTGCTTTCTCACTCCCTCTCTCCCTCACTCACTCTCTCCCTCACTCTTTCACTCCTTCCCACCCTCACTCATTCACATCCTCCCTCCCTCACTCTTTCACTCCTTCCCACCCTCATTCATTCACTTCCTCCCTCTCTCCCACACTCCCTCACTTTTTCACTCCTTCCAACCCTCACATTCGCTCACTCCCTCCCACACTCACTCCTTCCCACCCTCACTCCCACCCTCACTCCCACCCTCACTCCCACCCTCACACTCCCTCCCACCCTCACTCATTCCCTCCCACCCTCACTCATTCCCTCACTCATTCCCTCACTCATTCCCTCACTCATTCCCTCACTCATTCCCTCACTCACTCTCTCCCTCACTCTTCCACTCCTTCCCGCCCTCACTCTTTCACTCCTTCCCACCTTTACTCATTCACTTCCTCCCTCCCACCCTCATTCATTCGCTCCCTCCCTCACTCTTTCACTCCCTCCAACCCTCACTCATTCACTTCCTCCCTCACTCCCTCCCTCACTCCCTCCCTTCCTCCCTCACTCCCCTTCTCACTCCATCTCTCCTTCCCTCCCACTCACTTATTTACTCACTCCGTCGTTCATTCATTCACTCCCTCCCGCCCTCTTTCCTTCCCCCTCACTCATTCGCTCCCTCACTCCCTCCCACCCTCACTCATTCACTCCCTCCCATTCCCACTGTCCCTCACTCTTTCACTCCCACTAACCCTCATTCATTCGCTCTCTCCCTCACTCTTTCACTCCCTCCCATTCTCACTCATTCCCCTCCTCCCCACTCCCTCCCTTCCTTCCCCACTCCCTTCCTCACTCCATCCCTCCTTCCCTCCCACTCACTTACTCACTCCGTCATTCATTCATTCATTCATTCATTCACTTCCTCCCTCCCTCCTTCCTTCCACCTCACTCATTCACTCTCTCCCACCCCTGGGTGTCAGTCCCGGACCCGAATCCCACTGCCCGCCCTCCCCGGGCCGCCAGGTAGTTCCCGGTCCGGGTCTAACCACCACATTCAGCCCACCCCACCCCCGCCTCCGCCCCACCGAGAGGGTGGGGGGTCTGTCTGGGATATCTCCCCAATTCAGTAAATCCGCAGTGAGTCCGTTCTACTCCCATCCCAGTGAGAATTGGGAAAGAGGGGCTTTCAATATATAACTCGATAGAATTGTCGTGGGTGTGATTTCCTGCCTCTGTGTCTTTTCTAACGAAAGATTTTCCCTTTTCTAATAAAAACATTTCAGCCAGGAGCAGGATTTGCCCGGATACCGTCCTGACATCGGCCAGGATTCCCCAAGAGGTTTTCAGGCTTCATCCCACACCCAACACCCAGGCAGAGTCCTGGGGGTGGGGGGGGGGGGGGGGGGTGGGGGAGCGGGTAACCACAAGGGGACAGGGAGGGAGGGGGTGGGGGAGTGATAGAGAGAGGGAGGGGTTGTTAGTGAGAGAATGGGGGATATTTGTGGGGGGTGCGGCTAGTAAGAGAATGAGGGATATTTTGGGTTGTTAGTGAGAGAATGAGTGGTATTTGTGGGGGTTAGTGAGAGGATGAGGGGTATTTGTGGGGGTTAGTGAGAGGATGAGGGGTGCTGAGAGACCCAGAGGCACACGCAGAGTGCCAGGCTGGCTGTAGGCAACGGGGTGCCTGGCATCACCAGGTTTTGGAGCAGCTTGTGCTGAGACTCAGAGCAACAATATTCTCAGGCTTTTCATTTAAAAAACACCTTCACTTCAGGAGATTGAACAGACAGAGCACAGTGTCATTAACTGGAGGAAGCCCCTGTCCTTTCTCTCCCACCCCCTATCCCCGCTCCCCATCCCCCGCCCACCCCAACACCTCTCTCTCTCTCTCTCTCTCTATCTGAGGGACTCCAAGCCAACACTGGTGACTTGGAACCAGGAGATTTCACTCCATCCCCTTCTCTTGTTGGATTTATTTTGTTTTGTTTGTTTTATTTTCTCTACTTCCCCCTATCCATCCCAGTGTTAGCCCTCCTCCTCCTTTCCCTACACCTGCCCCTCTCTCTCTGTTATCTCACAATTGGCTCTGTCGAGATAACTCCCTCCCCTATCGCTTCTTTCCCAACTCACTCATACTGCCCCTCTCTCTCCTTTCACTCTGTTCCCATCTCTCCCTCTCTTTCTCTCAACTGTTTATCTCTCTCCCTTTCTCCATCCCATTCCTGTCTTTCCCAGCTCTCTTCTGTTCTCACTTTTCCCATCTCTTCCAGCTGCTACATTCTCTTTCTCCCTCACTCTCTCTCTCCAACTCTCTCTTCCTCTCCCCACCTCTGGCCATGAATTGCCCTGCACTGTTCTTCTGAAATAGAGACGGGACTATTGGGGATCGGGGGCTATTGGGAATGGGGGCTCTTGGGAATGGGCTCTGTTGGGGATCAGAGGCTATTGGGGATCAGGAGCCATTAAGGACTGGGGGCTATTGGGGATCAGGGGCTATTAGGGATTACAGCAACAGCTTGAATGATGCATTTGCAGGGGGTTAATTTCATCCTTCATAAAACCCAAAGATTCACATTCAATCTGGAATTTACACTAAACTTCCTTCAGGGATTGTCAGACACTTCCCTTTGGCAATGGGTCATTTATAATTTTTTTGAAAGAACCATGAAGTTTTTCCTGCCAGGTTCTCCAGCAACCCAGGGAGAGCTAGCATCGAGTGTGATTCACAGACCCAGCCACTTATGGTAAGACCAATGAATGGAGTTACAATGCCCTCCACAACAAGTCCCACAGTCCCCTCGTTCTGGAGTGGGCTGGGGGGGAGGGGGGGGGGGAGGTGGGGGAGAGTGGGCACAACGCCTGAGGCTGAGGTCCCAACCTCACCAGAAATGTGAGAGGTTTGACTCTGTCCATAGATTCCTGGTAAATCCTGAAACAAAATGCCCTGTTTATCTCTTCATGTCTCAAACTCTGCACCTGTCTTTGTCTCTGTATGTCTGTCCCCGTCTCTGTCTCTCTCTGACTCTGTCTCTCCCTCTCTCTCTCTCTCTGTGTCTCTCTTAATCTCTCCGTCTGTCTTTCCCTCTTTCTCTTCCCCCTTCTGTCTGTCTCTCCCTGTCTTTCTAGGTCTTCCCTATCTCTCTCGCTTCCTTTCTCTCTCTTTTCTTCTGTCTCTCTCTACATCTCTCTCTGTCTGACTCACTCTGATTCTCTGTCTTCCCCCACCTCTCTCTCTGCAGCTGACTCTCTTTCTTTCTCTCTCTCCGTCCTTTTGTCCCTCTGTCTCTCTCTACCTCTCTTTCTCCCTGACTGCCCTTCTGCCTCTCTTTCTTTCTCTCTCTACCTGACTGTTTCTCTCCTCCTTTTTCTGGCTCTCTCTACCCTCTGTTTCCCTCTGTCTCTCTCTCTCACTCTTTCTGGCTCTTTCTTTCTCTCTCTTTGTCTCTCTCTCTCTCTTTCTACCTCTCTGCCTGACTCCCCCTGTCTCTCTTTCTTTCTATGTCTCTCTCTACCTCAATCTACCTCTCTCTCTGTGGCAGACTCTCTCTCTCTCTGAGGGTCAGATGCTTTTCAATGTTGAGCTGCTGCGGTTTGATTGGAAATGCGGTAAAGCTGAGAGGAGACAGCAGGGGGCTTCAGATAGCGACACTGCAACTGCAGTGCATCCCTGAGAACTGGTGCTTTTTGAGAAGGAAGAATGGGAAGGGATAAAATGAAAGGAAGGGTGGAATGTCTATAGGGATAGGGAGACGGGAATAGACGATAGTGATGGGATGTAGGGCAACTTCTAAGAGCAACAGATGTTGCTGTTTGCATACTGCAGACAGGAGCCCAGTCTTTTGGTTAAGGAGGCAGAGAGAAGTTAATGGTGAACATTATAAAATCCCTGGTTTAGTCTAAGCTGGAGGATTGAGTTCAGTCCTGATTTTAGGAAGAATGTCAAGGTTTTGGGCAGGGGTAGAGGCGGTTTTCCAGAATAGAAGGGGTGAGGGCCTTCAGAAAAAGCAGCAAGCCTGTGCATTTTTGGAACATATTAGAATTTAGCAACAGCACCAGGAGTTTGGTCAAAAGGGAGAAAATAGAGTAGGAGGACAAAATTCCAAGGAACATAAAGACTGACTGTAAGAGCTTCTATAAATATGTGAAGAGAGAAAGACAAGCAAAGTCAAACACAGGTGCCTTACAGCCAGAAGCCAGGGAAATTGTAATGGGATACACAGGAATGGCAGAAGAGTTGAACACAGCGATAATGGGAACTGCAGATGCTGGAGAATTCCCAGATAATAAAGTGTGAGGCTGGATGAACACAGCAGGCCAAGCAGCATCTCAGGAGCACAAAAGCTGACGTTTCGGGCCTGGACCCTTCATCAGAGAGGGGGATGGGGGGAGGGAACTGGAATAAATAGGGAGAGAGGGGGAGGCGGACCGAAGATGGAGAGTAAAGAAGATAGGTGGAGAGGAGAGTATAGGTGGGGAGGTAGGGAGGGGATAGGGACAACTTCCATCACAGACAACTTCCCAGGAATGTTCAGGAACCAAGGGTATAGTGAGAGTGCACAGTCACACAAACCCATGGATCTCCTCTATGGATCCAACAGATAAAATTGGAGATTTTGCGAGAGATTATTAGATATTGTTGGTGGGGTGATTGTATGAAGGAACATACAACAGTAATAGTTAAGTGAAGCTGAGATATAGACCAGCCAGAAACTCACTGAATCCTGAAACAGGTTTAATGGTCTTCTCCACGTTTGTCTATGTTGGAATCACTCTGTTGTTGATTTACCTGAGGTTCAAATGAAGAAACCAGGACAACGCTTCCAGGATCATTTGGTCTATTACCTAAAGTGTAAATGCAGGCACATGGGAGTTGGGGATCAGCAGAGAGTATGGCTGTGTTCAGACAGTTTTTCTCCTCGTGAGCTCCACTCTGCTTGGACTCAGAACTTTCAGGAAGGCAATTCCAAACCCTGAGAGTCCATCCAAAACAGCAGGTTAGAGGGTTGAATCCCTACAATGTGGAAACAGGCCCTTCAGCCCAACAAGTCCGCATTGATCCTCAGAGCATCCCACCCAATCTATGCAGCCCTGAACACTACGGGCAATTTAGCATGGACAATCCACCTAGCCTGCACATCTTTGGGCCACGGGAGGAAACCGGAGCACCCGGAGGAAACCCATGCAGAATGTGCAAACTCCACACAGACAGTCGCCCGAGGCTGGGATCGAACCCGGGTCCCTGGTGCTGTGAGGCTGCAGTGCTAGCCACTGAGCCACCGTGCTGCCAAGTTTAGACCATCCCACCATATGTGGTAGTTCAAGACAGAGTTCACCATAACCTTCCTATGGGGCAATCAGAGATGGGGAATAAATGCTGGACCAGCCAGTGAAGCCTATATTCTGGAAATAGGTTAATAAAAATGGGTGCTTTCTCCTGGTGTTTGGATCACTGTTCATCCCTCAATCAAGACCAGCACACGTCAAGCATTTGACAATATTATTCTTGCTTGTCAACTGAGCAATACCTTTTCTTTATGGAGCATAAATTGTGGTCCCTTTGAGACTTTCCATTCTTGTGGTTCTGTCCAGGTCAGTATAGGATGACAGGTTTTGACAGCACTCTCTTTATTTCCAGCAAATGCTTGGGCTGTAATTTGGATCTTTCTGATGCCAAGTGTCTGAACATTTGGCCCATGAACATACAAATGAGTGACAGGGAGAGCATGCTCCTATCTCTGGGAAACTGAAGGGCACAGATTTATATTCAGAAGCTACGTGATGTGAAGTGACATTTTAGGGGTTAGGGTCTGGAATGTGCTGCCTGAGAGTGTGGCGGGGGGGCAGGTTCACTCGAGGGGTTAGGGTCTGGAATGTACTGTCTGAGAGTGTGGCGGGGGGGCAGGTTCACTCGAGGGGTTAGGGTCTGGAATGTACTGTCTGAGAGTGTGGGGGGGGCAGGTTCACTCGAGGGGTTAGGGTCTGCAATGTACTGTCTGAGAGTGTGGGGGGGCAGGTTCACTCGAGGGGTTAGGGTCTGGAATGTACTGTCTGAGAGTGTAGGGGGGGCAGGTTCACTCGAGGGGTTAGGGTCTGGAATGTACTGTCTGAGAGTGTGGGGGGGTGCAGGGTCACTCGAGGGGTTAGGGTCTGGAATGTACTGTCTGAGAGTGTGGGGGGAGCAGGGTCACTCGAGGGGTTAGGGTCTGGAATGTACTGTCTGAGAGTGTGGGCGGGGCAGGGTCACTCGAGGGGTTAGGGTCTGGAATGTACTGTCTGAGAGTGTGGGGGGGAGGCAGGTTCACTCGAGGGGTTAGGGTCTGGAATGTACTGCCTGAGAGTGTGGGGGGGACAGGTTCACTCGAGGGGTTAGGGTCTGGAATGTACTGCCTGAGAGTGTGGGGGGGGCAGGTTCACTCGAGGGGTTAGGGTCTGGAATGTACTGCCTGAGAGTGTGGGGGGGAGGCAGGTTCACTCGAGGGGTTAGGGTCTGGAATGTACTGTCTGAGAGTGTGGGGGAGGCAGGTTCACTCGAGGGGTTAGGGTCTGGAATGTACTGTCTGAGAGTGTGGGCGGGGCAGGGTCACTCGAGGGGTTAGGGTCTGGAATGTACTGCCTGAGAGTGTGGGGGGGAGGCAGGTTCACGCGAGGGGTTAGGGTCTGGAATGTACTGTCTGAGAGTGTGGGGGGGGGCGGGGTCACTCGAGGGGTTGGGGATTGCATAAAAATTGCACGGGGGGAGCTGGGTTCAGGCTGGAAGGTTTGCTCCTTCAGAGAGGCAGGTTGGATATAAAGGGCCAAATAGCCTCCTTTTGTCCAGTTACCATTCTATAATCTTAGATGGTTCTACGGCTACGTAGTTCCCCTCCAGGAACAAATGACAACAGGCTCTAGTATACAGTCGGGGGGAACCTTCCTCCCAGAAATGATCCCTTTGACCATTTGTGTCAATATCAAGCAGGTGTTGCTCAGATTTAGACAAAGTGGGAATCCAGGGGCTTCTGATTACATTTCTCATTTGTACAGTTAGAAGTCTCTCTGATTGGCCATGTTTATTTTCTAACAGTTTAATGTGTGTCCTGTTTATCAGCCTCTTCGTGAAGTGAAGAGATGAAAAGCAAAAGTGTGCGAGAGATGGGGTTTTTTGTTCATTCTGTCACTTGTCTCCCTTGGTTACAGAGTAGTGGGGAAGTTTGCTCAGTAAATATCTTCGAATCTTGCCGCAGAATGTCAAGTCGCTGTAAAGTTCTGTCTTACTCTTTAGGACAAATCGGGAAAAAAGAACAACTTCCACAATAATTCATACCTCAGGTTATAACTGGTTTGTGATCAGGTACAGCTGTGAATGAAGTGTTTTCTGTAAATGTTTTCTTGCATCATTCGAGCAATTTATTTCTAACCATCACCTATGATGAGACAGTGGTTTCTCTGGGACAATTAGTTCTTTAAATAACCATGGGAGATATTAAAGATAGAGAACACGCTCAGTCACCTGGATTTTGAGACTCCCACAGTAACATTGGGCTCAACTGAATCAACTTTAAACTGACCTATTTCAGGAGAAACACAATAGCCAGTATTGTGTTGGGGATTTCTGCACATTAATGGGCTAATGCCTGTGAGAGGTGTATAAGAATATCTGGGAACGACAAGGAATGGAAGCAGACGGCGATATAGAGACAAGGATACTGAGCAGAAACAAGGAATCAGGGATGGACAGAATGAGGCCAGTATGTGTCTGTCTCTTTTTTCTGAGGCTGTCTCTGCCTCTCTCCCAGACTGACAGACAGACAGAGAGACAGATGAAGCTAGACACAGATAGAGAGAGAAAGAGAGACATACACACAGGTAGAGCTAGAGAAGAGAGAAATGCACACAGACTGACAGAAACAGAAACAAACAGGCAGATGGACTGAGGAAACCGTGGAGAATCACACAGAAAGACACGCAGACAGAGGGAGCCAGAAGTAGGGAGACATTTGCAGACCGAGAGAGGCAGAGAAAGTAAGACACTCAAACACGTGGACAGAAAGACACACAGGGAAGGGAACACAGATAATTAGAGAGAGGGAACGGCTCAGGTAGAGTGTGCACAAGAGAGAAATACACAAACAAAAACACAGATTGTGTGAGGCAGGGTCAGATAAAAGTACAGGAACAGCAGTGAGGAAAGATACGGAGAGCATGTGATGAGCAGAGTAAGAGGTGTCAGAGAGATTTAGATACAGATGCAGCCAGGAAGAGAGTGAGACATAAAGAAAAGGAGATAGAAGCAGAGAGTAAATAGATATTAGAAGAGAAAACTGGGAGAATGAGAAAGAGAGACAGGTCAAAAGAGAATAGAATACCAAAAAATACAAAATAAGAAATTTTCCAGACAGTAACACCAAAAGAAAGTGAGAAAGGGTGAATGATTGAAGGAGATTGGAATTGGGAGAATGAGCAAGAGGGAGAGAGAAGGAGAATGAATATGTATCAGTAACAAAAGTAACTGAAAGACATGAGATAGTAGGAACTGCAGATGCTGGAGAATCTGAGATAACAAGGTGTTGAGCTGGATGAACACAGCAGGCCAAGCAGCATCAGAGGAGCAGGAAAGCTGACGTTTCAGGCCTAGACCCTTCTTCAGAAAAAATGTTCAGAGAGAGAGAGTGTGGTTGTGAGAGAGAGAGAGAGATAGAGAGAGAGAGTGTGAGTGTGTGTGCGTGTGTGTGTGTGTTGTGTGTGTGTGTGTGAGAGTGTTTGTGTGTGTGTGAGAGTGTTTGTGTGTGTGAGAGAGTGTTTGTGTGTGAGAGAGTGTTTGTGTGTGGGAGAGTGTGTGTGAGAGAGTGTTTGTGTGTGAGAGAGAGTGTGTGTTTGTGTGTGAGAGAGAGTGTGTTTGTGTGTGTGAGAGAGAGTGTGTTTGTGTGTGTGTGAGAGAGAGAGAGTTTGTTTGTGTGTGTGTGAGAGAGAGAGAGTTTGTTTGTGTGTGTGAGAGAGAGAGAGAGTTTGTTTGTGTGTGTGAGAGAGAGTGTGTTTGTGTGTGTGAGAGAGAGTTTGTGTGTGTGTGTGAGAGAGAGAGAGTTTGTGTGTGTGTGTGTGTGTGAGAGAGAGAGAGAGAGTGTGTGCGTGAGAGAGACTCAGAGACAGTGTGTGAGAGAATGTGAGAGTCTCAGAGACAGTGTGTGAGAGAATGAGTGTGTATGTGAGTGTGTGTGTGAGAGAGACAGTGTGTGCGTGAGTGTGTGCGCGTGAGTGTGTGAGAGAGGATGTGTGTTTGTGTGTGTGAGAGAGTGTGTTTGTGTGTGTGTGTTTGCGTGTGTGAGAGAGTGTGTTTGCGTGTGTGAGAGAGTGCGTTTGCGTGTGTGAGAGAGTGCGTTTGCGTGTGTGAGAGAGTGCGTTTGCGTGTGAGAGAGAGTGCGTTTGTGTGTGTGAGAGAGACTCAGAGACAGTGTGTGAGAGAATGTGAGAGTGTGTATGTGAGAGTGAGTATGTGTGTGTGTGTGTGTGTGTGAGTGCGTTCGTGTGTGAGAGAGTCTCAGAGACAATGTGAGAGTGAGTATGTGTGTGTGTGAGAGAGAGAGAGAGAGTGTGCGCGTGAGTGTGTGAGAGAGGGTGTGTGTTGAGATAATGTAGATATTTATTTACTAAGATGTTTTAAACAAACCGACACTGACACAGCCCGTTCAGGTGCTCCGGCCAGCTCTCTCTTTCTCTCTCTCTCTCTCCCCCAGTCTCTGTCTCTCTCTCTCACTGTCTCTCACTCTAACTCTGCCTGTCTCTTTCACTATCTCACTGTCTGTCTGTCTCTCTCTCCCCCTCAGTCTCTCTCTCCCAGTCTCTCTCTCCCAGTCTCTCTCTCCCAGTCTCTCTCTCCCAGTCTCTCTCTCACTCTCACTCTGTCTCTCGCTTTCTGTTTCTCTCACCCTCACTGTCTCTATCTCACTATCTCACTGTCTGTCTGTCTCTCTCTCCCCCTCAGTCTCTCCTAGTCTCTCTCTCCCAGTCTCTATCTCTCACTCTCACTCTGTCTCTCTCTCTCTCTGTCTCTCTCACCCTCTCTCACTCTCACTGTTTCTCTCTATCTCACTATCTCACTGTCTGTCTGTCTCTCTCTCCCCCTCAGTCTCTCCCAGTCTCTCTCTCCCTCAGTCTCTCTCTCCCAGTCTCTGTCTCTCTCACTCTGTCTCTCTCTCACTCACTCTCTCTGTCACTCTCACTCACTCACTCTCTCTCTCTCTCCCAGTCTCTCTCACTCTCTGTCTGTCTCTCTCACACTCTCTGTCACTCACTCTCACTCTCTGTCTGTCTCTCTCACACTCACTCTCTCTGTCACTCACTCTCACTCTGTCTCTCTCACTCTCTCTCTGTCACTCACTCACTCTCTCTCACACTCTCTGTCTGTCTCTCTCACTCACTCTCTCTGTCTCCCAGTCTCTCTCACTCTCTGTCTGTCTCTCTCACACTCTCTGTCACTCACTCTCACTCTCTGTCTGTCTCTCTCACACTCACTCTCTCTGTCACTCACTCTCACTCTGTCTCTCTCACTCTCTCTCTGTCACTCACTCACTCTCTCTCTCTCACACTCTCTGTCTGTCTCTCTCACTCACTCTCTCTCTCTCCCAGTCTCTCTCACTCTCTGTCTGTCTCTCTCACACTCTCTCTCTCACTCTCAGTCTGTCTCTCTCTATCTTTCTGCCATCCTACAGTGAGCAATTTTTTTAACCCTCTCCTTGCCGCGCCTGGCCGGATTCCAGCCCTGGTCCCGCACGGGCCCGTGACAGAGCCGAGAGGACCCGGGGTGAAGGGAGTGGGGAGGCAGTGACCAGCTCCAGGGGTAACACGGCGTGGAGCTGCAGGAACGCGGCGGGCTCGCCAACATCTGTACGTGCTCCTGTCCCCGAGTGTCCGGCCCTGGGTTGAACGGGGCTCTTCCTCACTCAGTCCGACAGAAAATTCTCGGAGGGAGAGGGAGAGAGAGAGAGAGAGAGAGAGAGAGGGGGGCGGGGGGGGGGGCTGCTCCTTCCATCGGGTTTAGGCTGAGGATTAAACAGCCGAGTAAGTCATAAGTACAATGCGGCAGAAAACGGAGACAGAATTAAACCGAGAGAGTGTGAAATAGAGAAAGGAAATTAAGGAGAGTGAGTGCTCAATGGAGAGAGAGAATTGAGGAGAGGGAATGAGCGAGTGTTAAAGTGTGAGAGAGAAGTAAACAGGATAGAGGGAGAGAGAGTGCATCAAGTAGGAAGAGTGAGACAACATTAGATCGAAAAGACAGAAAAAAGAGAGAGAAACACAGAGGCAGCTTTTAATAGACAGAGAGTGAACGTGAAATAGACATTAAATGGGGAGATAGTAATTATACAGAGAGAGGCAGAGAAAACAAATGCATTCAGAATGACCGGGAGGAGAAATGGGAGAGAGAGAGAGAGAGAGAATACAGTGTACAGGAGGTGTAAATTAGAGAGCAACTTAAAACGAACACATAGGGAGAAATTAAAGTTAAAAGAATGAATTGAGATGGAAAAATAAGTTAGCAAAAGGTGAGAGTAAAATAGAACCTGAGAGAGTTTGTAAAAAGTACACACATTTAATCAAAAGAAAGCAGAAAGTTCAGGAATGAGATGGGGAGCGACAGGAGAGAACAGGAACGGCAGGATAATGTGAGTGAGTTCATGAAACAGGATAAGAATTAAAAAGGTTCCATCTGGACAATACGAACAGGAAAATGAATTAACAAGAAAAATGAGAAATAATAAATGAAGACAGTGGATTAGAAAAGGAGAAAGAAAGAAAGAGTGGGGGAAGGGAAATTTAAAACCAAAACGAAGGGAGAGAGAATTAGAGCAAACAGGAAGGGGACAGAGTTTACAAAGAGCAGGAAAACTGAATGTGAAGACAATAAAATGTGAGGCTGGATGAACACAGCAGGCCCAGCAGCATCTCAGGAGCACAAAAGCTGACGTTTCGGGCCTAGACCCTTCATCAGAGAGGGGGATGGGGTGAGGGAACTGGAATAAATAGGGAGAGAGGGGGAGGCGGACCGAAGATGGAGAGTAAAGAAGATAGGTGGAGAGAGTATAGGTGGGGAGGTAGGGAGGGGATAGGTCAGTCCAGGGAAGACGGACAGGTTAAGGAGGTGGGATGAGGTTAGTAGGTAGGAGATGGAGGTGCGGCTTGAGGTGGGAGGAAGGGATGTGTGAGAGGAAGAACAGGTCAGGGAGGCAGAGACAGGCTGGACTGGTTTAGGGATGCAGTGGGGGAAGGAGAGATTTTGAAGCTGGTGAAGTCCACATTGATACCATTGGGCTGCAGGGTTCCCAAGTGGAATATGAGTTGCTGTTCCTGCAACCTTCGGGTGGTATCATTGTGGCACTGCAGGAGGCCCATGATGGACATGTCATCTAAAGAATGGGAGGGGGAGTGGAAATGGTTCGCGACTGGGAGGTGCAGTTGTTTATAGCGAACTGAGCAGAGGTGTTCTGCAAAGCGGCCCCCAAGCCTCCGCTTAGTTTCCCCAATGTAGAGGAAGCCACACCGGGTACAATGGACACAGTATACCACATTGGCAGATGTGCAGGTGAACCTCTGCTTAATATGGAAAGTCGTCTTGGGGCCTGGGATGGGGGTGAGGGAGGAGGTGTGGGGGCAAGTGTAGCATTTCCTGCGTTTGCAGGAGAAGGTGCCGGGTGTGGTGGGGTTGGAGGGCAGTGTGGAGCGAACAAGGGAGTCACGGAGAGAGTGGTCTCTCCGGAAAGCAGACAGGGGTGGGGATGGAAAAATGTCTTGGGACCAGCCCAGCTCTTCCCCTCCACCCACTGCATCCCAAAACCAGTCCAGCCTGTCTCTGCCTCCTTAACCTGTTCTTCCTCTCACCCATCCCTTCCTCCCACCTCCATCTCCTACCTACTAACCTCATCCCACCTCCTTGACCCGTCCGTCTTCCCTGGCCTGCCCTATCCCCTCCCTACCTCCCCACCTATACTCTCCTCCCCACCTCTCCATCTTCTCTCCTCTTTTATCTCCATCTTCGGCCCGCCTTCCCCTCTCTCCCTATTTATTCCAGAACCCTCACCCCATCCCCCTATCTGATGAAGGGTCTAGGCCCAAAACGTCAGCCTTTGTGCCCCTGAGATGCTGCTTGGCCTGCTGTGTTCATCCAGCTCCACACTTTGTTATCTTGGATTGTCTAGCATCTGCAGTTCCCATTATCACCATTAAAACTGAATGTGAAACCGTCTGACCCCATCACAAACACCCCAAGCTGTTTCTAAATGTCCTTTAGGGCCAAAAGCACCCTCCCCAATCTTCTCCCCTCCCACCCCCTACTCCGCCCTGCCCACTTCTCACCCCTCCCCACTCTCTTTAATCATCTCCTCCCCCTCCCCCCGCACCCCTCCCCTGCTTCTCACCCCTCCCCACCCTGCCCAATCTTCTCCTCCTCCCCCACCCTCCCCCTCCACCCCGGCTTCTCACTCTCCTTTTCCCTCCTTACCCTCCCTAGTCTCCTCATCCTCCTCTCTCCTCCTCCGGCTTGGGGTGGGAGGAAGGGATGGGTGAGTGGAAGAACAGGTTAGGGAGGCAGAGACAGGTTGCCCAGTTCGTCCCCTCCCCCCACTGCACCACACAACCAGCCCAGCTCTTCCCCTCCACCCACTGCATCCCAAAACCAGTCCAACCTGTCTCTGCCTCCCTAACCTGTCCTTCCTCTCACCCATCACTTCCTCCCACCCCAAGCCGCACCTCCATCTCCTACCTACTAACCTCATCCCACCTCCTTGACCTGTCCGTCTTCCCTGGACTGACCTATCCCCTCCCTACCTCCCCACCTATACTCTCCTGTCCACCTATCTTCTTTTCTCTCCATCTTCAGTCCACCTCCCCCTCTCTCCCTATTTATTCCAGAACCCTCACCCCATCCCCCTCTCTGATGAAGGGTCTAGGCCCGAAACGTCAGCTTTTGTGCTCCTGAGATGCTGCCTGGCCTGCTGTGTTCATCCAGCTCCACACTTTGTTATCTCGGATTCTCCAGCATCTGCAGTTCTCGTTATCGCTCCCTGCACAGGAAGTTGTTTCACCAATTGCACCATTACTTCTCCATGTACCAGATTATTCCTTAATCCAACTCTGCAGAGCGAGCCTGGTTAGTAAATTCCATTGTTACAGCCAATTATTATCCTCTCGGTCAATTAACCAATGTCCTGTACAACTGTAGCATGGGACATTGTTTCAGCCACATTTGGAATACTGTGTTCTATTCTGGTCTCCCTGCTACCGGAAGGATGTTGTGAAACTAGAGAAAGTTCAGAGTTGAAGAGTTTGAGCTATAGGGTGAGGCTGAATAGGCTGGGGCTATTTTCCCTGGAGTGTCGGAAGCCAAGGGACCTTATAGAGGTTTGTAAAATTATGAGGGGCATGGATAGAATGAATAGCTAAGTCTTTTTCCCCTGAGTCTGGGAGTCCAAAACCAGAGGGTTAAGGTGGGAGGGGAAAGATTTAAAAGGGACTTGAAGGGCAACCTTTTCACGCAGAGGGTGGTACGTGTATGGAATGAGCTACCAGAGGAGTACAATTACAAAATGAGGTTGTAGACATGCTGACTGAGCTGGTGGGTTCGGTTGCAGACGTTTCATCACTCTGCTAGGTAACGTCTTCAGTGCGCATCTGGTGAGGCATTGGTGTTCTGTCTCACTTGTTATCTATATGCCTCGGTTTGCTGATTGATATTACGCGCTGGTTGATAGTACTTCTGGCTCTGTTTCTCAGTGGTTTGTACACAGGATCTAATACGATGTGATAATGGGAACTGCAGATGCTGGAGAATCCAAGATAACGAAATGTGAGGCTGGATGAACACAGCAGGCCCAGCAGCATCTCAGGAGCACAAAAGCTGACGTTTCGGGCCTAGACCTTTCATCTCTGATCAGAGATGAAAGGTCTAGGCCCGAAACGTCAGCTTTTGTGCTCCTGAGATGCTGCTGGGCCTGCTGTGTTCATCCAGCCTCACATTTCGTTATCTCTAATACGATGTGTTTGATGGAGTTCCAGTTGGAATACCAGGTCTCCAGGAATTCCCTGGCATGTCACTGTTTGGTTTGTGCTGTTATGGACGTGTTGTCCCAGTCAGGCTCGTGTACCTTGTTGTCCATGTATAGTGAGACCAATGAGATAACAAACACATTACATTAGATCCTGTGTACATCACCCCAACAAACCTCATCCATAACCCGAGCTACAAATCTTCTCGAAAACTTTAAATTTAAAGGTATCTGGATGGGTACATGAATAGGACGGGTTTAGAGGGATGTGGGCTTAATGCTGGCAAATGGGGCTAGATTTATGTAGGATATTTGGTCGGCATGGAGGGGTTGGACCGAAGGGTCTGTTTCCTTGCTGTACAACTGTATCACTCTCTATGATTTAAAGGCTCTGTCCCTCTGGAAGAAACACAGCATCTTCAGCCAGAATCAGGGACTGACTGGCTCCAACGTCTCTCAACATCTTTACTGGCCCATCTTCTTGGTTTGAAGCATTAAGAAGTATATCTCCTTTTGGGGTACAATGATTTGGCAGATGGTTATTGCTGGTGGGGTGGGGGTGAAATTTTCTTGGTGTAGCTGTACAGTGTGTTAAGTGAAATCACACCAGTTTGGAACTTTGGAACCATATTTTAACGAAGGTAGATTGGCATTGGAGGCAGTTCATAAAGAGACTCACTCAGCTAATTCTCTGGATGAAATGTTGACTTATCAAGAACAGCCAAATAGGGTAAGCCTTTATTCATTAGCATTTAGAAGAATAAGGGATGATTTTATTGAAACATAGTAGATTCTGAGAAAGCTAGGGGCAGAGCCCTTTTGTATGTTTAAGGCTGAGATAGATTCTTGATCAGTCAGGGATTAGAGATCGCAGGGAAAGGGCATGAAATTGAACACAAGAAATGCCAGATAAATCATGATCCTATTGAATGACAGAGCAGGCTCCAGGGGCTGAGTGGCCTACTCCTCTTCCTATTTCTTTTGGCCTTATAGTATGACAGGGAAGATGTTTCCACTAGTGGGGAATCTCAAACTAAGGGCCATCGTCATAGAACATAGAACATAGAACATAGAACATAGAACACAGAACATAACAGCACAGTACAGGCCCTTCGGCCCTCGATGTTGTGTCGACCTGTCATACTGATCTCAAGCCCATCTAACCTACACTATTCCATGTACGTCCATATGCTTGTCCAATGACGACTTAAATGTACCTAAAGTTGGCGAATCTACGACTGTTGCAGGCAAAGCGTTCCATTCCCTTACTACTCTCTGAGTAAAGAAACTACCTCTGACATCTGTCCTACATCTTTCACCCCTCAATTTAAAGCTATGCCCCCTCATGCTCGCCGTCACCGTCCTAGGAAAAAGGCTGTCCCTATCCACCCTATCTAACCCTCTGATTATTTTATATGTTTCAATTAAGTCACCTCTCAACCTTCTTCTCTCCAATGAAAACAGCCTCAAGTCCCTCAGCCTTTCCTCGTAAGACCTTCCCTCCATACCAGGCAACATCCTGGTAAATCTCCTCTGCACCCTTTCCAAAGCTTCCACATCCTTCTTATAATGCGGTGACCAGAACTGTGTGCAATATTCCAAGTGCAGCCGCACCAGAGTTTTGTACAGCTGCAGCATAACCTCTTGGTTCTGGAACTCGATCCCTCTATTAATAAAAGCTAAAACACTGTATGCCTTCTTAACAGCCCTGTCAACCTGGATGGCAACTTTCAAGGATCTGTGTACATGGGCACCGAGATCTCTCTGCTCATCTACACTGCTAAGAATCTTACCATTAGCCCTGTACTTTGCCTTCCGGTTACTCCTACCAAAGTGCATCACCTCACACTTGTCCGCATTAAACTCCATTTGCCACCTCTCAGCCCAGCTCTGCAGCTTATCTATGTCTCTCTGCAACCTACAGCATCCTTCATCACTATCCACAACTCCACCGAACAAAGGGACATGCACTTCCGAGTGAGATATGAACAAATTTCTCCTCCCAGAGGGTAGCGAATGTCTTTATTCTCTACCTCAGAGGGTTGTGGAGGTTTGGTCACTGAGAGTATTTAAAGAGGAGGAAGGTAGATGTTGTTGGTGAGTTGAGGGCTATGAGGAACTGACACAAGATGAATTAAGGCCTGGGGAGGAGCAGCCATAATCTTATTGAATGTGGGACAGGCATGTGGGTTTGAATGGCCTAATCCCACTCCCACATCTTATATTCTATCTTCAATTTCTTACCAAGATTATAGGGTAGCATACGTTACCTTGTAGGGAAGTTCCATGAGGAGAAATGTCATCATGCAGATGGTGATGAACCTGTAGAATTCTCAACCACAGAAGGGGAGGCCAAATCTCTGAGTAGGTAAAAGGAAGAAATAGATACATTTCAAGAGATTAAGGGTGTCAATGGGTATGGGGAGTGAATGTGACCACGGCTTCCACTAGAGGCTCAGCCATGTTCATGTTGTATAGCAGAGTGGGCTTGATGGGCTGAATGGCCTACAACTGCACTGCTTTTCTATTTTCTTATCACCAGATGTGATTCTCTCCATTATTGTTTCCCCCGATACACACAAACATTCCACATCACTGACACTTCTCTGACATTGCCCACTTCGAAACTGTTAAAACAATTCTGACATTTTTACAGCTCTGACCGTCTGAAACTTTCCACAAAACTAAAGCCTATCCTTTTACTAGAATAGACCTTTTCACTTGAACTCAGCCTCTTGAAACACTTGCCCATCTCCCTTTATGTTCAGATTGGGAAATCTCTGATCAGAGAGCAGTAATTATCACACCAGGGAGCGTGTTGAGTTGTTTAGGTTCAGTTGCATGTTTTTAGACCATTGTTCCAAATGGCTTTCTCCGTCTTTCTTCAAAAAAAGGACAGTTCAGACCTTCACATAACTGGAAACCAAATTTCATTTACCACTACTTTAGAAATCAAGTTCCCTCAAATAATACTTTTTTATCAACTGCTGAAAAGTGGGGGTCGCTGGCTGGGCCCAGCGTTTACTGTCCATCCCTAGTTGCCCCCTGGAGAAGGTGGGGGTGAGCTGCCTTCTTGAACCACTGCAGTCCTCCAGCTGTAGGTTGACCCACAAGGCCCTTAGGGAGGGAATTCCAGGATCTTGACCCAGTGACACTGAAGGAACGGAGATATATTTCCAAGTCAGGATGGTGAGTGACTTGGAGGGGAACTTGCAGGGGGGTGGTGCTCCCATATGTCTGATGGCCTTGTTCTTCTAGGTGGAAATGTTTGTGGGTTTGGAAGGATTTTGAGTTATGGTATAAGTTAGGGTAGAACAGGTTGATTTGAAAACATAAGCTTTCGGAGCCTCACTCCCTCTACAGGTGTTAGTGAGAGAGGTGGCATCAGACACTGAATTTATAAGTAATAGATCAAAGATTCACACCATTGATGAGGATGGACTAATAAATTCCTGAATTCCTTTAAAGTCTGAGGACCTGTGGTGAATTTCTGCAGAGCATCTTGTCGATGGTACACACTGCTGCTACTGAGCGTCGGTGGTGGAGGAAGTGGGATGTTTGTGGATGTGGGGCCAATCAAGCAGCTGCTTTGTCCTGGATGGTGTCGAGCTTCTTGAGTGTTGTTGGGGCTGCACTTATCCAGGCAAGTGGGGAGCATTCCATCCCACTCCTGACTTGTGCCTTGTAGATGGTGGGACAGGCTTTGGGGAGTCAGGAGGTGAGTTACTCGCCTCAGTATTCACAGCTTCTGTCCTGCTCATGTAACCACTGCGTTAATGTGGTGACTCCAGTTGAGTGTCTGGTCAGTGGTAACCCCCAAAATGTTGATAGTGAGGGATTCAGTGATGGTAACAGTATTGAATGTCAAGGGCAGTGGTTAGATTGTCTCTTATTGGAAAAGGACATTGCCTGGCATTTAAGTGGCACACATTACTTCAGATGTGATCTCACCAGTGCCCTGTATAACTAATAGTCATTAATATCAATTTATAGTTTTATAATTAATATGATAGTTTGTAACAATCTGACAAATTATGTAAAATAATGCATTCACTGTCATATTTACAATAATTACTGCGTTTATCATGTGCCATCAGATTTATCATGCTGCTGTTGTCTCTCTCACATCTGAGTGAGATCTGGGCTCCACATTTGAGGAAGGATGTATGGAGGGAGTACAATGCAGATTTACAAGAATGATACTTGGAGTTCAGGGGTTAAGCCATGAGGGGAGATTGTACAAATTAGGCCTGTTTTTCTCGAGAATTTAGAAAGTTAAGGAGTGATCTGATCAAAGGCTTCGAGACATTACACAGTGTGGAACAAACTGCCAAGAGGAAATGGTGGCTGCAGGGTGGCACGGTGACTCAGTGGCTAGCACTGCAGCCTCACAGCACCAGGGACCCGGGTTCGATTCCAGCCCCAGGCGACTGTCTGTGTGGAGGTTGCACATTCTCCCCGTGTCTGCGTGGGTTTCCTCCCAGAGTCCGAAGATGTGCAGGTTGGGGTGGACTGCTCCATTGCCCACGGTGTTAAGGCGTGTGCAGATGAGATGGTTTATAAAGGGATGCGATGCTCTGAGAGTTGGTGTGGACTTGTTGGGCCAGAGGGCCTGTTTCCACACTGTAGGGGGTCTAAGTACAGCTACATCTGAATAAGTACATATATAGGAAATGTTTGGAGGGATATGAGGCAAATGGGACTTAATTTCAGATACTTGGTCCACGGGGTAAGAGTTGGACTGAAGAGTCTGTTTCCATGCTGTAGGACTCTATAGCCCCTAAACCTGAAGAAGCAGCGAGACTCTGAAAGCTTGTGTTTTCAAATCAACCTGTTGGACTATAACCTGATGTTTCTGACCTTGTCCATATCTACAGGGAAATGTCAGAATCACACAACTCCAGGTTATAGTCCAACAGGTTTATTTGAAAACACAAGCTTTCAGAGTCTCGCTGCTTCTTCAGGTGTTAGTGAGAGAGGCTGTATCAGACTCTGAATTTATAAGATCAAAGATTCACACCATTGATGAGGATGTACTAAACAAACCAAAGATCTTTAATCAGTTAGAAGGTTTTAATTGATTAATATGTACATGTAAAATCTTGAATTCCTTTCAAGTCACAGTCCTGAGAGATAAAGAACTGAGGAAGGGTCGCCGAACCCGAAATGTTAACTCTGTTTTCTCCTTCTCAGATGCTGCCAGACCTGTTGAGCTTTTCCAGCGACTTTGTTTTTGTTCCATGTTAGGTGTGAGACCTTGTTTAGAATCTGTTTGTGTTTTGGTTTGGTTTCTGTCATTTCTGGCCTTCTCAACCCCAGTCCAACACCAGCAGCTCCACATTGTACTTACAGGGAAAGACAGAAAAGATTAACTATTTCCATCATCGAAGATTGTAGGGCCAGAGTGTTCAGGAGAGACATTAGGAAGCACTTTAACACATAAAGGGTAGGAGAGATTTGGAACTGTCTTCACCAAATGGAAGTGCATGCTGGATTAATTGTTCATTTACATCTGAGATCAATAGGTTTTTGTCAAACAGAGGTATTTGAGGATGCGGGCCAAAGTCAGGGATATGGCATTAGACTATAGACCATCCATGATCTCATTGAATGGTAGAGCAAGCTCAAGGGGCTGAATGGCCGACTCCTGTTTGTATATTCCTATTTGAAGAGGCCCATGAACATGCTGTAAAAGTAAGATATCTCTCTGTGCCAATGCATCCCAAAGCTAAAGAAGTAAACTACACCCAAAATAAAATGATAAATTACAACCCATATTCCTCACTTCTGTTCCTCTGGCAGCATGCTGAACAATTTCTGTTCTGAATAATTTGATTTAACGCAGACTAGTAGCAAGATTTTTTTATCCATCTTTTTCCTTACCAACATCTTTATCAATTCTGTTTCTCAGCTATCTAGCTACTATCAAGGGACCTTGTTAATGACAGAGTCACTGGAGATGAAACATTAACTCGGTTTCTCTCTTCACAGATGCTGCCAGATCTGCAGAGCTTCTCCAGTATTCTCTTGTTTCTGTTGGTCAATCAATCACTCTGTAATCGATAAATCTCTGTGCATTGATCCACACATCAACACAGTCCATGCTGTGTTTCTCCAATGCTACATCTTCCATGGTGAGCTCATTCTCATTTCATTGTCTCCATGATATTAACCAGTTATCCCACACAGGCAGATGCTAATGAACCATTTTATAATGTATCCTCACTAAGCACTTCAATTTACAATCTGAGCTAGCAATTTCATTGCCATACTGAGGGAGGGCCGCACTGTTGGAGGGCCAGTGCTGAGGGAGTGCCGCACTGTCGGAGGGCCAGTGCTGAAGGAGCTCCGCACTGTCGGAGGGTCAGTGCTGAGGGAGGGGCGCACTGTCGGAGGGTCAGTGCTGAGGGAGCGCCGCACTGTCGGAGGGTCAGTGCTGAGGGAGGGCCGCACTGTCGGAGGGTCAGTGCTGAGGGAGCGCCGCACTGTCGGAGGGTCAGTGCTGAGGGAGTGGGCACTGTCGGAAGGTCAGTGCTGAGGGAGTACTGCACTGTCGGAGGGTCAGTGCTGAGGGAGCGCCGCACTGTCGGAGGGTCAGTGCTGAGGGAGCGCCGCACTGTCGGAGGGTCGGTGCTGAGGGAGTGGGCACTGTCAGAGTGTCAGTGCTGAGGGAAAGCCACACTGTCGGAGGGTCAGTGCTGAGGGAAAGCCACACTGTCGGAGGGTCAGTGCTGAGGGAGCGCTGCACTGTCGGAGGGTCGGTCCTGAGAGAGTGGGCACTGTCAGAGGTTCGGTGTTGAGGGAGCGCCGCACTGTCGGAGGGTCAGAGCTGAGGGAGTGGGCACTGTCGGAGGGTCAGTGCTGAGGGAATGGGCACTGTCGGAGAGTCAGTGCTGAGGGAGCGGGCGCTGTCGGAGGGTCAGTGTTGAGGGAGGCTGCACTGTTTAAGGAGAATGAATGGACTGGCGATTCGGTTATGAAGAGGTGAGATGCAAACTCTATTTTTGAAGATCATGTGGACCCATTTATACTTAGTCTTGACCTTTCACGTAAAGGGACATTTTGGAAAGGGGAGCTCAGACGGTGTCACATAGAATGAAGGACTCTCAGATGGAGGTAACACGGAATGGTTGATGAGTGTGATCAGAATATTGAGATAACAAAATGTTGAGCTGGATGAACACAGCAGGCCAAGCAGCATCTTCGGATCACCATGCTGCTTGGCCTGCTGTGTTCATCCAGCTCCACACTTTGCCTTCTCGGATTCTCCAGCGTCTGCAGTTCCCATTATCTGTGATCAGAATATTGTTGTTTTGAACTCGGTCGGAGAGAATTTGACAGCCCATTGCTCTCCATCTTTCTTTGCAACTCTCCTTTGTAAAGGCTATGAGCTGAAAACCACATGAGAAATCAACTTTGCCCTGGAGGAGGATTTCTGGAGAGGGCTTGTTGGAATGAATCCCACTGTCTCCAGTGAAGAGATTTCGCCAGCCAAAACTGTTCCTGGTAAACAGCCGAGTGTGAGTAGTTTGTATGGACAGAATAACTTCGGAATAAACATTCCATTTGAGACAATTCGTGTCTTTTGTGAATTTAACTGTGACTTAGCCAGAGCACTTTGAAGTTAATACTACACTGAGTTTTAAATATTTCTGTTTCTTTTCAGATTTATGTGCCAGTTATGACTTCAAAAGAAATCAGGCCCCCACTCCTCAAGTTGCACTGTTGAATACATGTGTTCATTCAGTTTCAAAAATGTTCAATTGTTTCGCCCCTGTCCTGATCCCCAGAATAAAAGCTTTTCACCGGGTTTCTTTAACGAACTGAAAAATAATCCATTTATTAAAAAATAAATCGCATTTCTGATAATAAGTGTTTACCAGCTGAGCAGCAATCTCTGGCCTATGGAATGGTCCACATCTCTAACCCGGGTATATTTAAACTTGTTATGATCAGTGGAGGAGGGGTGCTTGGAAGGAACCGGCACGCCCTCCAATCTCAGTCAGAATGTAAATGTGGGGCATTCTATCTGACACTGAACCCATTAGCAGATCCAGGAAGGAAGGCGCTTAGGGTGGGAGCGATGTCTAGAAGCCTCAGTGCCTGATGGACACCTCGGGCACACTGTGCAAAGTTATAGGATTTATTGGGTCTATCAGGTCAGTGCAGGGAAAGGGGCCTGGACTGACAGCACAGGGGCAAACCTATGTGTCTGACCTCATCTGCAAAGCAAAACAAAAACATTTTTCTGAACAAGTGTCCTGAATCTTGGGTTCTGTTCTATCATTTACTCACTACCCCACCCACCTCCCTATTTTAGACCATAAGACCATAAGACATAAGAGTGGAAGTAAGGCCATTCGGCCCATCGAGTCCACTCCACCATTTAATCATGGCTGATGGGCATTTCAACTCCACTTCCCTGCACTCTCCCCGTAGCCCTTGATTCATTGTGAGATCAAGAATTTGTCAATCTCTGCCTTGAAGGTATTTAACGTCCCGGCCTCCACTGGGCTCCGTGGCAATGAATTCCACAAGCCCACCACTCTCTGGCTGAAGAAATGTCTCCTCATTTCTGTTTTAAATTTAACCCCTCTAATTCTAAGGCTGTGCCCACGGGTCCTAGCCTCCCTGCCTAACGGAAACAACTTCCTAGCGTCCACCCCTTCTAAACCATACATTATCTTGTAAGTTTCTATTAGATCTTCCCTCAACCTTCTAAACTCTAATGAATACAATCCCAGGATCCTTAGCTGTTCAACGTACGATAAACCTACCATTCCAGGGATCATCGATGTGAATCTCTGCTGGACACGCTTCAGGGCTAGTATGTCCTTCCTGAGGTGTGGGGCCCAAAATTGGACACAGTATTCTAAATGGGGCCTAACTCGAGCTTTATAAAGCCTCAGAAGCACATTGCTGCTTTTATATTCCAACCCTCTGGAGATAAACGACAACATTACATTCGCTTTCTTAAACATGGATTCTACCTGCAAGTTAACCTTTAGAGAATCCTGGACCAACACTCCCAGATCCCTTTGTACTTCTGCTTTATGAATTTTCCTACCATTTAGAAAATAGTCCATGCCTGTATTCTTTTTTCCAAAGTGCAAAACCTCACATTTGCTCACGTTGAATTTCATCAGCCATTTCCTGGACCACTCTCCTAAACTGTCTAAATCTTTCTGCAGCTTCCCCACCTCCTCAGTACTACCTGCCTGTCCACCTGTCTTCGTACCATCGGCAAACTTCACCAGAATGCCCCCAGTCCCTTCATCCAGATCATTAATATATAAGGTGAACAGCTGCGGCCCCAACACTGAACCCTGCGGGACGCCACTTGTCACCGGTTGCCATTCCGAGAAAGAGCCTTTTATCCCAACTCTCTGCCTTCTGTCAGACAGCCAATCATCAATCCAAGCCAGTAGCTCACCTCAAACACCATGGGCCCTCACCTTGCTCAGCAGCCTCCCGTGAGGCAACTTATCAAAGACCTTTTGGAAGTCTAGATAGATAACATTTTCTGCACATAAACTGACGTTTTCCCAGCCACCATCAGTTCCAAAGAAGGGTCACCGGACCCGAAACGTTAACTCCATTTTCTCCTCCACAGATGCTGCGAGACCTGCTGAGCTTTTCCAGCAACTTTGTTTTTGTTCCCAACCTGAAACATCAGCTTTCTTGCTCCTCTGAGGTTGCTTGGCCTGCTGTGTTCATCTAGCATCACACCATGTTATCCCCGAGCCCAGCGTTGGCGATTCTTACTATCTCCAAACACAAATATTGCTGTAGATGAGGGGGAGGTGAAGAAAGTCCCCGAGAGTTACAGAATCACTATTATTACAGTGCGGAAGGAGGCCCTTCAGCCCATCACACCTGTACTATCCCCAAGAGCCAATCTCCTGCCTTTCCCCTGTATCCCTGCTCACTGTTTCTATCCAAATAGCCATCCAATGCCCCTACTGAATGTCTCAATTGATCCTGTACCCATCACATTTCCAGGCAGTGCATTCCAGTCCCTAACTACTCGCTTTGTGAAAAAAATGTTATTTCATTATTTTATTTCAATTTAGATACGCACTTGTGATACCAGGGTATATAAGACTATGGGCCAAGCACTGGGAAATAGAATTAGAATTGTGAAGTGGCTGTATTTGTTCAGCAGAGACGTGGTTAGATCTCTTGGACACCCTGGCGAAACCTTTCATCTTCACACATGGCTGAGCATTTGGATTTTGTGCGAGAAACTCTCCTGCTAAGGGTTATGGGATGCTTCATTGCAATAAAGGTGCCATATAAATGCAACTTGTTGTTGTAGTCTATCCTTTCCTACTTCCAGAACTGGAGACTGAGCAGAATATTCTCAGTTGAGTCCAGTTAAACTCTCTCTCCCACTGCTGTGGCTGTTTGCCCTCAGTGCTTATCTCCCTGAGAGAGGGAAAATATCTTTATTCCTTTTGCTGTTTGCACCTTCTCTATTTCTCGTTCTCTCCATCCCTCTGCATGGTCCTGTTATTGTGACACTTATTTTAAATTGGACTTCTCCCTTCCTGGTGTGTCTGCTGCTCCCCTCCTACTCACCTTGCCTTTATCCAGATCTCTCATGAATGTCAATAAGAATCATTGAGGAAAGCAATGAATTTTAAACTGCGAGGCCAGAGCGGGAGCAAGAGGATTAATGAAAGGGATTAGCAGCAACTCTCAAACAACTTTTACTGGATGTGGGAGACCCACAAGTTTGAACTCAGGGCAACAGAGAGAGAGATCAGGAATGTGAACAACAGCAAAGACAGCAAAAAACTCAAAGGGAAAGTGAGAAGAAAAGTCAAATTAAAATAAATGTGGATTGAAAAATGGTGAAATGAAAGCAGTTGGGCGGGAGATGAAGGGGAATTCAGTTGCAGTTTGTGATTAACCTCCAGTGGGTCAGGCAGATGCTTTGAAAGCTTGCCTAGAATATCTAAAAGCTGGAAACAAGTTTTGTGTGTGTGTGTGTGTAAAAGTATAAACAAGTTAATTAGATAAACCCATTGGACTTGGGTGAAAGGCACAGGGCTGGTGAAAAGGCACCCAACTGTCATCTCATTGCACTTACAAAAAGGGTTAATTCAATTATTATTTAACAGACACATTCTGCTCCCATCTGCCACGCGAACTAACATGGATATCATCACCGAGCAGGTCTGGCTCTTCAATGGGGGCAGGTCAGAATACAAGAAAATGTCCTGTGAGTGACTACACATTTTCTCACCTGCTCTGCTCACAGTGCGAACTGACGCTTTAAACCAGGAGAACTCCAGGCCACCTGGCCCACATCCAGAAGAAGAACTTACAAAGCACCTTTCGTGGTGTCATGGGGCAGTTCTGGGACAACTTTTACACATCGGGTCACTGCTGCAGTGAAGGTAACAATACTGTAGGGAGACGATGGTCCAGTGGTATTATCGCTGGACTCTTAATCCAGAGACACAGGGATAGTTCTGCAGGCCTGATATTTAGTGAAGGAAATCTGCCACCCTTACCTAGTCTGGCCTGCACGTGACCCACAGCAGTGTGATTGACTCTTAACTACCCTCCAGGCAATTAGAGATGGGCAATAAATGCTGCCTGGTCAGTGATGCACTCATTTTTTCAATTAATAATTAAAAAAAAGCCAAATTGTACACAAAGATCCCACAAACTGGAATTTGGTACCTGTCTTCCTGGTATTGCAGAATACATCTGTCCTCATGGTATCGAGAAGAACTCCGCTGCTTTACGTTGATCCAGAGGTAGAGGGATCTTTTACCCTCAACTGAGTTAAAACCATAAAACACAGGAGCAAAAGTAGGCCCTTCAGCCCAATGAGACTGTTCTGCCATTCAGTGAGATCGTGGGCAGTCTGAAAAATCCTCAACGGCACTCTCCTGCCTTTTCCCCATGACCCACCACTCCCTTCCTGTTTAACTATTTGTCTGACTCAGGTTTGAATACACAATGATCCAACCTTCCGTGGGAAAGATATTCCACACAGTCATGACACTCTGGGAGAAGAAACACGGAATGGGCTGCCAGGGAAAGTGGTTAGGGCAGGTACAGTAAGACCATTTAAAAACCATTTGCATACGTACGTGGATGGGAAGGGTTTAGAGGGATACGGACCAAATGCGGGCAATTGGAACTAGCTGAGTGGGCACCATGGTCAGTTTAGAGTAGTTTAGGTTGAAGGGCCTGTTTCCATGCTGTATTACTCGATGACTCACCTCTACTTTAAAATGTGTGACCTCTTTAAACTGAGACAATGCCCTCAGGTCCAAGGCTGTCCAATAAGGGGAAAACACTCTCCACATCTACCCTGCCAAGTCCTCTAAGAATCCTGTGTGTTTCAATAAGGACACCTCTCTTTTTTCAGAATTCCAGTGAGTACAGGCCCAACCAACTCAACCCCTCCTCACAGACACTCCTTCCAATCCTGGTATCAGCCTGGTGAACCTTCATGGACTGCCCTCAATGCAAGTACATTTTTCTTTCGACAAAAGGCCCAAAACAGTATTCTGGCTGAGGCCTAGCTAGCACCTTACATTGTTTCAGCATGATTTCCTAAATTTCATACCCCATTCCCTTTGAAATAAAGGTCAACAGCTCATTTGGCTTCCCTTATTACTCACTGAATTTGGAAGCTAGATTTTTATGATTCAGGGATGAGAACTCCCAAATGCCACTGTTCTGTAGTTTTCTGCAGTCTTTCTCCATTTAAATAACAGTCAGCCCTTTTATTCTTCCTGTCAAAATTCATTACCACAGATACCCATGTTGTATTTTCACATTCCAGCTGTGTATGCATGCTGGCTTGTTGTTTTCGAGTCCATACGGGGGATTTCTTGTGTATGTGAAAAAATTCAAGAAAAACAATCTGCACACACCCTGCACAGGAACATCCAAGCTGTAGCTTTATTGCCAGTTTAGAGGGCACGATGCAAGTAACATTTCAGTTTGATGACTCGTTCAAAGTGTGGCCTTCCCTCAGCCCTGACCCTCCGACAGTGCGGCCTTCCCTCAGCACCGACCCTCCGACAGTGTGGCGCTCCCTCAGCACTGACCCCCCGACAGTGCGGCGCTCCCTCAGCACTGACATTCCGACAGTGCCCACTCCCTCAGCACTGACCCCCCGACAGTGCGGCGCATCCTCAGCACTGACACTCCGACAGTGCCCACTCCCTCAGCACTGACCCTCCGACAGTGCGCCGCTCCCTCAGCACTGACCCCCCGACAGTGCGGCCCTCCCTCAGCACAGACCCTCCGCCAGTGCTGCACTCCCTCAGCACTGACCCTCCGATAGTGCGCCGCTCCCTCAGCACTGACCCTCCGACAGTGCGGTGCTCCCTCAGCACTGACCCTCCGACAGTGCGGTGCTCCCTCAGCACTGACCCTCCGACAGTGCGGCGCTCCCTCAGCACTGACCCTCTGACAGGGCCCACTCCCTCAGTGCTGACCCTCCAAAGGTGCGATGCTCCCTCAGCGCTGACCCTCCGACAGTGCCCACTCCCTCAGCACTGACACTCCAACAGCATGGCGCTCCCTCAGCACTGACCCTCCAACAGTGCGGCGCTCCCTCAGCACTGACCCTCTGACAGTGCCCACTCCCTCAGCACTGACCCTCCAACAGTGGGGCGCCCCCTCGGTGCTGAACCTCCAACAGCGCGGCGTGCCCTTGGCGCTGACCCTCCGACAGTGCCCGCTCCCTCAGCACTGACCCTCCGATAGTGCCCGCTCCCACAGCACTGACCCTCCGACAGTGGGGCGCCCCCTCGGTGCTGACCCTCCAACAACGTGGCGCACCCTCTGCGCTGACCCTCCGACAGCGCAGCAATACCTTGGCGCTGACCCTCTGACAGTGCCCACTCCCTCAGCACTGACTCTCCGACAGTGCAATGCTCCCTCAGCACTGACCCTCCGACAGTCAGGCGCTGCCTCAGCACTGACCCTCTGACAGTGCAGCGCTCCCTCAGCACTGACCCTCTGACAGTGCCCACTCCCTCAGCACTGAACCTCCGACAGTGCCCACTGCCTCAGCACTGAACCTCCGACAGTGCGGCGCTCCCTCAGCACTGACCCTCTGACAGTGCCCAGTCCCTCAGCACTGACTCTCCGACAGTGCGATGCTCCCTCAGCACTGACACTCCGACAGTGCGGCGCTGCCTCAGCACTGACCCTCCGACAGTGCGGCGCTCCCTCAGCACTGACCCTCCGACAGTGCCCACCCTCTCAGCACTGACCCTCTCTCAGTGCCCGCTTCCTCAGCACTGACCCTCCGACAGTGTGGCGCTCCCTCAGCACTGACCCTCCGACAGTGCCCACTCCCTCAGCACTGACCCTCTGACAGTGCCTGCTCCCTCAGCACTGACCCTCCGACAGTGCCTGCTCCCTCAACACTGACCCTCCAACAGTGCGGCGCTCCCTCAGCACTGATCCTCCGACAGTGCCCGCTCCCTCGGCACTGACACTCTGACACTGCGGCACTCCCTCGGCACACACTCCGACAGTGCGGCACTCCCTCAGCACTGACCCTCCGACAGTGCGGCCTTCCCTCAGCATCGACCCTCCGACAGTGTGGCGCTCCCTCAGCACTGACCCCCCGACAGTGCGGCGCTCCCTCAGCACTGACCCTCTGACAGTGCCTGCTCCCTCAGCACTGACCCTCCGACAGTGCCTGCTCCCTCAACACTGACCCTCCGACAGTGCGGCGCTCCCTCAGCACTGACCCTCTGACAGTGCGGCGCATCCTCAGCACTGACACTCCGACAGTGCCCACTCCCTCAGCACTGACCCCCCGACAGTGCGGCGCTCCCTCAGCACTGACCCTCTGACAGTGCGGCGCATCCTCAGCACTGACACTCCGACAGTGCCCACTCCCTCAGCACTGACCCCCCGACAGTGCGGCCCTCCCTCAGCTCTGACCCTCCGCCAGTGCTGCACTCCCTCAGCACTGACTCTCCGATAGTGCGCCGCTCCCTCAGCACTGACCCTCCGACAGTGCGGCTCTCCCTCAGCACTGACCCTCTGACAGTGCGGCGCTCCCTCAGCACTGACCCCCCGACAGTGCGGCCCTCCCTCAGCTCTGACCCTCCGCCAGTGCTGCACTCCCTCAGCACTGACTCTCCGACAGTGCGGCGCTCCCTCAGCACTGACCCTCCGACAGTGCGGCTCTCCCTCAGCACTGACCCTCTGACAGTGCGGCGCTCCCTCAGCACTGACCCTCCGACAGTGCAGCACTCCCTCAGCACTGACACTCCGACAGTGCCCACTCTCTCAGCACTGACCCTCTCTCAGTGCCCGCTTCCTCAGCACTGACCCTCCGACAGTGCGCCGCTCTCTCAGCACTGACCCTCCGACAGTGCGGCGCTCCCTCAGCACTGACGCTCCGACAGTGCGGCGCTCCCTTAGCATTGACCCTCCGACAGTGCCTGCTCCCTCAGGATTGTTCTATACTATCAGCCTAGATTGTGGAGTGGGATCCAGTAGACAGTCTTCATCACAGTAGACTGAGTCTGGGTGAGTGATGACAGATATCTCACAGCTAAAAGATTTAACCCCTTTCTCCGTGATTGCTGAGCAGGATTAGATGCAAATTGGATTGTCATTTTGCTTTTCTTTCTCACTGGTGCTGAGTCCAAAAGTTTTAATCCAAGTTCAGAACCTGCAATCAGCCCAGTCTGGAATGGTGATGTGGATTCTGTAAGTCTGTTCGATCTAGTACCACATCAGCACCAGTAACACACGTCACCTGTCGTGTAACATGTCCCGTCCAACTTCAATGTCCCTCACTCAGTACTGTCTGATGCTGAACCCTGACTTTGTCTGCACGTAGCTGTGTGAGATGTCTCTCTTAGCATTGACCCTATGAACACGAATTAACTGAGCGTTAACTCGGACCGAGTCTCACTCCTCCACTAGTGAATCAGACGGGCTTTGTTCACAGTGGCTCCACACTCATCCTTAATCCAACTCTTTGATTGAGTTTTTCTTTGGAAAAATCAAAAAAATTGCACAGTTGGAGTTGGGCTCACAACCCCAGATTTTTCACCTGGATTTTCAACCCAATAACATTACCACTGCCTTTCCAGTTTTGGGTGATGTGAGATCAAATATCTAATCCCAAAGATTGTAATTTCATTTTGACACAAACGTAATTTTAAGTTAAATTAAATGCAAGTTTTCTGATAAGCTGTTTTTGTTGCGGTAAGGGGCTATTGTTGAGTTAATTAGTTAATTTTGGTCATTTCATTTCAACAGTGTATGGAATCATGTCATCTCAGAAATTTTATGCTCAAAAAGAGGGGGGGCTAGGTTTCTCTCTGAGAATTGTCAGTCTGTGGAATTCTCCTCCTGAGAAATCCCAGGTCACCAATCTATACAAAGCAAAGTCAGATTTTTGATCAACAAGGGAGGCAAGGATTATGGGAGACTGACAGGAAAGTGATCAGACACTTTCAGATCAATCACGATCTTTACAGAATGGTGCAGCAAATTCAACAGGCTGAGCGGCCTACTCTTGGGTTCTACATGCGTTGGGGGAGGGTTAGTTTTACTTTTTAATTTAATGAACATGGATCCTCAGAAGCTGTGCTACATCTGATGTTATATCAGTACTTAAGTTATCTGTACCTCAAATGATGGCCAAATTTAAATATAATTTAAACTACTGTACATCATCACTGATGTTTACTCTGTGACCTTCGAACACACAATGCTTAAACAACACCTGTGTTAAGCAGTGAAAATTAGAGAAAAGGACAGACAATGGCCTAGTGGTATTATCACTAGACTATTAATCCAGAGACCCAGGTAACGTTCTGAGGAACCTGGGTTTGAATCCCACCACAGCAGATGGAGGAATCTGAAATCTGGATTAAGAATTGGAAAAGCACATCTAATAGCCTGCAGGGTCTGACCTACATGTGGCTCCACACCCATGGCAATGTGTTTGACTCCTAACTGGGGATGGGTAATAAACGGTACTAATGTCCTATGAATAAATACTGAAGAAAAAAGGTGACACTAATTCCAATAGCCATAAATATCTGTATTCTGTTCCTGTGAGTCAGTTCTAATTACTCTGGTAGCGGTTTCCTGATGCGGTACGAAACTCCAAAATTTGGCTTCCGCTGGGTTAACTACTCGGACCCAGTGTAGTAGAACATAGAACATTACAGCACAGTACAGGCCCTTCGGCCCTCGATGTTGTGCCGACCTGTCATACCAATCTGAAGCCCATCCAACCTACACTATTCCATGTACATCCATATGCTTATCCAATGACGACTTAAATGTACCTAAAGTTGGCAAATCTACTACCGTTGCAGGCAAAGCGTTCCATTCCCTTACTACTCTCTGAGTAAAGAAACTACCTCTGACATCTGTCCTATATCTTTCACCCCTCAATTTAAAGCTATGCCCCCTCGTGCTCGCCGTCACCATCCTGGGAAAAAGGCTCTCCCTATCCACCCTATCTAACCCTCTGATTATTTTATATGTTTCAATTAAGTCACCCCTCAACCTTCTTCTCTCCAATGAAAACAGCCTCAAGTCCCTCAGCCTTTCCTCGTAAGACCTTCCCCCCATACCAGGCAACATCCTGGTAAATCTCCTCTGCACCCTTTCCAAAGCTTCCACATCCTTCTTATAATGCAGTGACCAGAACTGTACGCAATAGTCCAAGTGCGGCCACACCAGAGTTTTGTACAGCTTCACCATAACCTCTTGGTTCTGGAACTTGATCCCTCTATTAATAAAAGCTAAAAGTAGTACTAGTAGTCGACCTATTTTCAGAGTTAATTGATCTTGGGTGATATTAACTGCTTGCCATTAGTCAAGGTAGCAGGAACAGTGGCTAGGATTCCCATTCACTGTTCTAGTGATGTTGACGAGAGGTGAGAGCTTCCTCAACAAGACCAAATCCTCACTTTGTTGTTATGCAACAACAGCCCAGGCTTGTTTTAGGAAAAGCTAATTTAAGGAAATTGCCAGACTATCAGTGCCCCTGGAGTGGGGAACATCAAATAGTTAAAAAATAAAGACCCTGAAGGTCCATAACTTGCGAAAGAGAGGATTTGATAAATGCTTGAAAGGGACAAGCAGACTTATAGGGCAATAGCAAAGGAATTTTGACAAATTGGAGCTGCAACATCTATAATGGGCCAAATGGCCTCCTCCAGGGCTGTACAATTCTAGGTATAAAATCCTTTTACTACAAGCACTGGAGAAAAGCCAGTCACTCACCAAAGGAGTTAATGGAATTATAAAGGACTCACATGTGGCAGCTACAGTAATTGAATTTCCTTGTCATTTTTCGCCCCACATTTATTCCCTTTTATTGTTTGTAGGCTTTGTGGAGCTGTATATTTTAGCCTAATGATGTGCCCTCTAACCTTAGCCTGTCACTCTTGGCTTACCACATATCCTTGTGCATTTTCCTGCTAATTTACTTAATTCCCCTTGGCAAATTGCAAAGAAGGGGGGCGAATGGAGGAATTAGCATGCTAATATTATTTACACAGCTCGGATCAGAGGGGCTGGGGTCTGTACAGGGTTCCCTGAGCTACTGCCAAGTGGGAGAGCTGCAGAGAATTGTAGTGAGACAGTGAATCACAAACAACACACCACACAGCATGCATCACAGCCTTTCACTTACAATTAGCCCCGTTGTAGCCTTCCATTGTGTCATCGCTACTGATGGTCTGTCTTATAAATACCATATATATTTATACAGTTCAATTAACACAGTAAACCATCTCAAAGTGCTTCATAAGAATGATTACCAAACAAGAATTAATACTGAGATGTTCAAACAGGTGACCAAACACTTGGTCAAACAGAATCTTCAAGGTGGGCAGGTGAAGAGGTTTAAAATAGAGTGCTTTTGGAACAGAAGGTTTCAATTATACATAACAGCACAAGCAACACGAACAGGGTAGGCCATTCGGCTCACCAAGCCTGTTTCATCATTCAATACACTTGTGGCTGACTTTCAGCTCCACTTCCTTTCTGCTCCCCCTATTCTTTGATTCACAGAGAGGGGAAGAAAACCATCTATCACAGTCTGAAGAGAACTCAACCCTCTGGGTATACGGTCCTAAACTTTCATAATAAAAACTAAAAGAACTGCGGAGGCTGTAAATTAGGAACAAAAACAGAAGTTGCTGGAAAAGCTCAGCAGGTCTGGCAGCATCTGTGAAGGAAAAAGTAGAGTTAATGTTTCAGGTCCGATGATCCTTCCTCGGAACAGTTCTGGGGAAGGGTCACCGGACCCGAAACATTAACTCTATTTTTTCCTTCACAGATGCTGCCAGACCTGCTGAGCTTTTCCAGAAACTTTGTTTTTGTTCCCAAACTTTCACAACATTTTTTGAGTGAAAACATTTCTCATCTCAGTCCTAAACAACTGGCCACTAATTGTGAGGTTGGACCCCTATGTCCTCGATTCTTGGGGAAAACGACACTGTATCTACCCTCAGGAATTTTTTTGGTTTCAATGCAGACACCAATCAGTCTCCTAGATCACACAGAAATTAACTGCAGGTCAACCCATGCAGTCCAGGAATCAATCGAGTAGAATTTTGTAGATCCAATATAAGTATGTCCTTCCTTAGATATACAATCATTTAGTCGTAGTCAACGATGGTATGGAGCATACCATTCATCCCACTGAGTCAATGTTAGCTGTACAGAGCAATCCAGTCAGTCCCAAAGTCCAGTCTACCCCTGTGGTCACCACAAGTCTATTTCTTTGAAGGGGCTATCTGATCTCCTGAAGTAATTGTTTCCACTCCCAGCCCCTCATAGGCAGAGTTCCAGGTTACGATCTGCCGCTGTGTAAAAGGTTCTTTCTCATTTATTCCTATCCCTTTTGCCCAGAATCTGAAATCTGCATTTTCCAGGCCTTGTCCCATCAGTTAAAGGGAAGATATCTGAAGTTGTCATAAGCTTGAACACTGCTGTCAAACTTCTCTTCAGCCTCCATTGCTTCACCATGAACAATTACAACTTTTCTAAACAAATCTTGTAGCTAAACCCCACATTCCTGCAGCCATTTTTGTAAAACCCCTCTGCAGCCTCCCAATGATCCTCACATAGTTCCTAAAATGAAATGGATGCAATGCTCCAGTTACAATGTAATCAGAGCTTTGTGACTCCTCCTGCTCCTCTGATGCTGCTTGGCCTGCTGTGTCCATCCAGCTCTACACCTTGTTATCTCAGATTCTCCAACATCTGCAGTTCCTACTACCTCTGTACAACTTTGCTGCTTTTGTACTCAATGCCTCAACTGTATGAAGTCCAAAACCATGCAGTATTCCAGGTTTGGTCTCAACAAAGTCCTATACAAAGATAGTAAAACTTTTGTTGTTGTATTCTGATTTCCCTGGCAATTAGGCCAATATGCCATTGAGCTAACTGCTTGCTCCATCTGAATACCAACCTTCGATGGCTCCTTGTGAGTACGTCCAAATCTCTCTGAGCATTAACATTGGAAGGGCTCACACCTTTGTGAAAAGAAACTCATCTTTTCTATTCTATCAGATAATGTCACACTTCCTCACATAAAAATCCATCTGCACCTTCTTGTCCATGAGCTTTAATCGTCTCTATCTCTTTCCAATCACTTCATGTCCTCCTCACAGCTTACATTCCTCATCGAACTTTGTTCTGCCCCACCCATCACAGACATTACTCTCTATCTCTTGTCCAATGGACTGCAAGTAGCTGAAGCTCTGGTAACGAACCTTATGACACTCAACTGGTGACTATGTTCAAAGTGCCATTTATTCCTGCTCTCTGCCTCCTGTCACTCCACTGAAGGAGGTCTGCATTGTCGTAGCTGCTGACTTTTCAATGACACTTTAATTCAAAGGCCTGTCATTTGGAGGTAAAAGATTTCAAGAGACTACCCTGAATAACATGAGGAGCTCTCCTTAGTACCTGGGCCACTGTTTAGCTCAGTTGGTTTGAAGAGAAGAACGTCATTTAGAATGATGGCAGTGGCTGTTCAAGTTCTACACCTGCCTGCTGGTGCTCATGGAGGGCTTCCTCCTAGCCTTGCTGGATGGGACCATTTGATATGATTATGGTTCATCTTCTCCTGTTATGTCCTCCCTTCCTGCACTATCTCTAGGATCCTTTGATTCCATCAGTATTCAAAACTCTGTCGATCTCAGACTTGAATATATATACTTAATGACTGAGTAGAGAATTCTTCAAGTTTGTAAACTTCAAAGTGATAAAATATTCCATCTGATTCCTCCTAGCTGAATGAGTCTCAGGGAAATACAGACTGGCCACCCTTTAGGGAGATCAGGACACGAGAATGCTGTCAAACCGTAGAAAACCTGTCAGCTCACCAGTAATCATGGCCAGGGGAAACTACCGCAATGGAGAGCAATTGAAGCAGCTACAACATCTGGTTGCAAACCCGTGACCACTTCTATCCAGAAGGACTAAGGCAGCAGATACATGAGAACACAACCCCCTGCGAGGTCCTCTCCAAGCCGCTCCCATCTTGACTTGGAAATTTATCACCGTTCCTTTAATTTCTTTGGGTCAGAATCTTCCCTGTTGTGGGTCTATGTGCAGCATATGGGCTACAGTGGTTGAAGAAGGCAGCTCACCCGCACCTTCTCAAGGGCAACTAGGGGCTGGTAACAGATGCTGGTCCAGACAGCAACGCCCACATCCCATGAACGAGTAGAAAAAAAAACCCACTCCAAGCACACATACAACAAATATCTGCTTTATCGGCTCCGCTTTAGTTTTCATAAAGCGTGCTTGAAATTCTTTTCCATATTAAAAGGCACTAAAATAATCACTCCCCATTATCACAGCTGCAATGTGTTCCCTGGTAGGCTGCTACAAGACCTTCCAAAACAGGACCCTGGAGACAGTAAGGACTGTAGATGCTGGAAGCTGGAGTCATTAAACGTGAAACAGGAAAAGCACAGCAGGTCAGACAGCATCCGAGGGTCAGGTAAGTCAATGTTTCAGCCCAAAACCCTTTTGTCAGGACTGGGGAGGGGTACACAGAAATAAATTCAGCAAGGGTGTGGGGCTGGAGCAGGGTAGGTGGGCTGAAGATAGGTGGATCCAGGTAGGGGGTTATTGTGGTTGGGCAGAGCGAAGGATGGAGTGGATAGTGAGTCGGAAGGTGGGCAGGTTAGGGATGGAGAGACACTGAAGCTGGTGAAGTCAATATTCAGGCCATTGGCCTATCAGCTCCCAAGGCGAAGTAGCAAAGAAGCTTGATTTGGTGTCAGCACTGTTGGGTTATTGCAGTAAGAGCCGGCTGTGTTAACACTCTCTGACTCCAGCACCAGCAGTTCTTACTATCTCCGAGATCACGGTGTTCCTTGTTGCCATTAACTTTAACTAGAAAGTTATGCAACTAGGTGTAATGTGAAGACACAACTGGGCTGAGAGATGGTGCCCTCTTTGTTGAAGTTAAGTTCACAGATAAGAGATGTAAAGCCTTCATGATAACCCCAGCAGGTTTTACAGCCAATGAAACACATTTAAAAGAGTAGTTGCTGTTATCGAGTAGGGAAACAAAGCAGCCAGGTTGTGCACAGTGAGCTCCCACAAATAGCAGGGTAGTCACGTTTAAGTGATGAGATAAGGTCACAGGGCTCGAAACGTTAATTCTGATTTCTCTTCACAGATGCTGCCAGACCTGCTGAGTTTTTCCAGCAACTTCTGTTTTTGCTCTTGTTTAAGTGATTTTGGTTAAGGGGCATTATTGGACAAGGTTGTTGGAGAGAACACACCTATCCTTCTTTAAAACAGTGTTATCAGATCTTTACAGCTTGCAGAGAGACTTCAAAGTCTCAATCGAAAAATCACACCTCCAGAAGTGCAGCACTCACTCAAACCTCTCACGGGAAAATCAAACTGGATTTAAAACAAATATTTTTTTCACATGATGCAAACATTGCTGGCTGTGTCGACATTTTTGCCCATCCCCAGTCACACTCAAAAAGTTGATGAGCCAGCTTCTTGAACCACAGTACTCCATCTGCTGTGGGGGCCACCAGACTGCTGTAGGGACAGGGTTGTAATTCCAAGTGAAGGACTTGGTGAAAATCCTGAAGCCAGTGACTCCCATATTAAACTATCCTCTTTCACCCAGGATGCGGACTATGTAGCTTTGTCAGTTGCTATAGTGTGCTTTGGTGATGGAGGGAGCGAATGATGGAGGTGATGGGTGGGCTATTGATCAAGCTGCCTGCTTTGTCCTGGATGGTTTCAAGCTTTTTGACTGTTGCTGGGCCTGCATTCATCCAGGCAATTGGGGAGTACTCGATCTCACTCGTGGCACTAGAAATCACAGAATTCCCAGTCTGTGATCTGTCTTGTACCCACAGTATTTATGTGACTAGTCCAGCTCAGTTTCTGATGAACAGGTGCCCCCAGCGTGTTGATGGTAAGGGATTCAGTTATGGGAATGTCATTGTATATCAAGACATGGTGGTCAGATTCTCCCTTGTCAGAGAAAGTCAGTCTGACACTTCTGTGTCATGAATGATACTCACCGTTAATTAGCCCAAAACTGAATACTGTCCAGGCTATATTCCACGTGGATACAGACTGTCTTGAGTCTGAAGAATTGTGGAAGATGCTGAACATTGTGCAATCATCAGTGAACATCCCCACTTCTGACCTCATGATTTTGGGGAAGGTTACTGTTGAAGCAGCTGATTTTGGTTGGGCTGAGGACACTACCCTGAGGAACTCCTGCAGAAATGTCCTGAAACTAAGGTAACTGACCCTAACAACCATAACCATCTTCCTGTGTGTCAGGTATGACTCCAACCACGGGAGTGTTTGCCCCCTGATACCCACTGATTCCAGTTTTGCCAGGGCTCCTTGATGCCACATTGGGTCAAACGCAACCTTGATGTTAAGGGCTGTCACACTCACCGCACCTCTAGAATTCAGCTCTTTTGTCCATGTTTGAACCAGGGCTGTGATGAAGTCGGGAGCTGAGTGGCCCTGGCAGATCCCAAACTGAGTGTCACTGAGCAGGTGCTGCTTGATAGCAATGTTGTTTTACTGGATCTGGTGCCTTTTCTTTAGTGGGCAGGACATGTACAAGGCCCCCTGCAAATCATCCCAGCCCGACAAAGGTCAAAAAGGGTCAGGCATCGAGGAAGAAACAGGAAATGGGTCTGGAATTCAGGCTCAGAGGGGCAGGCTTCCAAGGATCATGGGGAGCAGGTATGTTGTTTGGTTGTTCCTCTAAATAAATGCAGTGAGTGATAGTGAACTGTAGAGTGAAAGGTGTGAAGCATTTTGTCACGCTGTGCTGTGGCATGATCGATGTGTAAGATAATAGAAATCTACAATCATTGCTGTGTGTCTGGAGTGCAAATTATAATTTGACAAATCAGGAAAAAAAATGAGGCATCTGCTTGCCACCATCCAGCTATATACAGACAGTATGGTTCAGTTATCTCTCTCTTGGTGAGATATTATAACTCACACTGTACAGTTTTCCCAGTTCAATTCCTGTTGTCCATGCTGAATTACAATAAGCTCCAATAACCCCGGGTCACTCACAAAATACACAAAAATGGAAAAAAAACCTCTATCATGAACGCTGTCTGATGATTCCTGGAACTGGAGGCCATTCAGCCCCTCATACATGCAACACAGGAAGAGAAGGAGACCTTTCAGTTCCTTTGGGCTAGTTCCTGTGGAGGATGCACTTCTTGTTGTGTGGTGGGCAGATAATAGGGCGGGGTATACCTGAAATACACCTGTAGATCCCAAACCACAGAACAACGGGTGCTGATGGAGAGACCAGAGGAAGGGAAGCGGAAGAGGAGGCACGTGAATGTCCCCATTTCCATTTGGTGTGAGTCAGTCTTGGCCGAGGTTTCCTAGCTCCGGTTCAGCGAGTGTTAAAACCTGTGGGCCACTTCGTCTCCTTTCAGCGGGACCCTGATGTCGAGCTTGCGGGACTTGTCCTTCTCCACGATCTCAAGCCTAATCTTCGCTCCCTTAGAGTCCGGCTCTCTGTGCTCTGGGTCTTGCTCCCTCCCTGTACCCACACTCGAACCTTCCACTGCGATGCGGAGTGTGCACCCGCTTGGTAGAAGTTCCTGCTCATAGGCGGCTGCAAGCTGGTTCACAACACGTCTCTCCACCTTGGAAAATAACACGGAGAGAGAAAAGAGCACATCATGTAAAAATGCTATTTCTTAAGGACACAATATCAACCTGTGCTCTCAAACTGGGCAGGAGATGCACGGAAGTTATGCAGGAAAACAGTTAGACTGGACACTGGGCACTTCTTCCCTTTTGTTCCCGTGAGTAGCCAGCCTCTGGGAGGTGTAATCAGCTGCTGTTAATTCTGTGTTAAATGTTTATTGAACACTGAATACAGCACACTTACATCTAGCCACCATGTTATAGAGAGGTCATTGTAGCCTGGAGAAGGTGCAGGAAGTATGAACCAGAATGGTACCAGAGTCATAGAGCTGTACAGTACGGAAACAGGCCCTTCAGTCTAACTCGCCTGTGCCAACCACATTTCCTAAAATAATCTTGTCCCATTTCAGACTGTTGAATGGCCTCTAGCCTTAAATAATGTAGCCTGCAATGTAACCTGTACGCCTCTAAGTCTTTTTGATCTGTACATCCTTTGCTTACTGTAACCTGCTGTACAGCTCGTAAACAAAGCTTTTCACTGTATTTCAGAACACGTGACAATAAATCAGATCAAATCAAATCAAATCATTTGCCAGCATTTGGCCCATATCCCTCTTAAACCTTTCCTATTCATGTTCCCATCCAGATGCCTTTTAAATGCTGTAATTGTATACAGTCATAACTAGAGCTGAGAGATTTAGTCTCAGTGCATTATCAACTTCAGGCACCATCCCCTTATCAATTTTCAACCCTTCCAGTGAGTGAATGACTTCCTCTTTCCATCACAGCCTGGATAGCCTCTGCTTTCTTGGTAAATACAGATATATTCAGTCCATCCCTTTCCACTTCCAAGTTTAAATCCCCTTTTGGTTCCTAATCGGTCCTTTTGGCACCCTTTTTGCAAATTAGCTAGGATTTGGAATTTGCTGACCTGTAGGGTAATGGAAACAGATTTGAACAATAGCTTTTAAAAATGAATGAGCTAAATATTTGAATATTGCGGGAATATGGGGAAAGAGAGGGATTAATGGAACTGCTCTTTAAATGACATGGTGCAGACTCAATGAGCTGAAAGGCCTCCTTCTGCGTGGTGCTATTTCATGAGTCTGTGCCTTCCAGGCCTTGTTCAATGAATGTATACAGAGAAACTGACACTGTTAGCAGACTGCCAGAATATTCACTTTCTTGCCATTTCCCTCCCTGCCTGGCTAGACCGTTGGTTCAGGAGAAGTGTGCTGTATTATTCACTGTGATGTATGGCATATTCATATTTAATCTGCTTTATTTACAGAAGCTGTGATTTATTGCTGACATTCTCCCAGAATCTCACACTGGACCCCCAGCCTCACCTCGTGCTTGATGGATCTTGCTCCATAGTGCAAATTGTATCCTTCCGCCAATACATCCATCACCTCCCGGTCCCACTGCAGGTTGATGTTGTGTCGTTGCTTGGCCTAGAGGGAAATGAAAGACATTTCAGTGTCGTTCGTTTACTCGATTTACTGTGCAGCCACCCATTATCCCCTTCATTCTCTCTCCTAAAAAACAAACACGAGCGAATATGCAACAGCCTTCTCCGATAGGGCACCACTGAGGACAGGTAAAGGTGGTGTAGTACACCACAGGGCTCAGGAGGAGGGCTTGCATTTGATATTACAATTCTCAGACTTGTTTTCAATTGCTCCAAAGTCTTGCCCATTTCTCTGATAAACCCCTCCAGGGAAAAGGTTCCCCAAAAACCTCTGCAGTCTTCACATTCTTGTCTCCTGCACACCCCTGATTTTAATCATTCCAGTTAGGACGGGAGGACTTTTGGTCGCTTGGTCCCTAAACTCTGGAATTCCTCTGAAGGCATACCTTTGATCACCTGTCCCAAAATACTTCCACATGGCAGTGTCAAAATTCTAGTCAAATGGGCACCTGTGCAGCATTCTGGATCATTTTACTCTGATAAAAATACAACGTAAATACCAGCCATTGTTTCATTGTCAAGGTAATGTTTAAGTTTATTGAGATACAGGCTACTAGACTAGGTGGGATTGAGATTCACACGGAAGAGGTATTAGAAATCCTTCAGAGGGTGAAGATAGATAAGTCCCCTGGGCCGGATGGGATTTATCCTCGGATCCTCTGGGAAGCCAGGGAGGAGATTGCCGAGCCTTTGGCATTGATCTTTAAGTCGTCATTGTCTACAGGAATAGTGCCAGATGACTGGAGGATAGCAAATGTGGTTCCCCTGTTCAAGAAGGGGAGTAGAGACAACCCTGGTAATTATAGACCAGTGAGCCTTACCTCAGTTGTTGGTAAAGTGTTGGAAAAGGTTATAAGGGATAGGATTTATAATCATCTAGAAAAGAATAAGTTGATTAGGGATAGTCAGCACAGTTTTGTGAAGGGAAGGTCGTGCCTCACAAACCTTATTGAGTTCTTTGAGAAGGTGACCAAACAGGTAGATGAGAGTAAACTGGTTGATGTGGTGTATATGGATTTCAGCAAGGCGTTCGATAAGGTTCCCCACAGTAGGCTATTGTACAAAATGCGGAGGAATGGTATTGTGGGAGATATAGCAGTTTGGATCGGAAATTGGCTTGCTGAAAGAAGACAGGGGGTGGTAGTTGATAGGAAATGTTCATCCTGGAGACCAGTTACTAGTGGTGTACCGCAAGGGTCGGTGTTGGGTCCACTGCTGTTTGTCATTTTTATAAATGACCTGGATGAGGGCGTAGAAGGATGGGTTAGTAAATTTGCAGACGACACTAAGGTCGGTGGAGTTGTGGATAGTGACGAAGGATGCTGTAGGTTGCAGAGAGACATAGATAAGCTGCAGAGCTGGGCTGAGAGGTGGCAAATGCAGTTTAATGTGGACAAGTGTGAGGTGATGCACTTTGGTAGGAGTAACCGGAAGGCAAAGTACAGGGCTAATGGTAAGATTCTTAGCAGTGTAGATGAGCAGAGAGATCTCGGTGCCCATGTACACAGATCCTTGAAAGTTGCCACCCAGGTTAACAGGGCTGTTAAGAAGGCGTACAGTGTTTTAGCTTTTATTAATAGAGGGATTGAGTTCCGGAACCAAGAGGTTATGGTGAAGCTGTACAAAACTCTGGTGCGGCCGCACTTGGAGTATTGTGTACAGTTCTGGTCACTGCATTATAAGAAGGATGTGGAAGCTTTGGAAAGGGTACAGAGGAGATTTACTAGGATGTTGCCTGGTATGGAGGGAAAATCTTACGAGGAAAGGCTGAGGGATTTGAGGCTGTTTTCATTAGAGAGAAGAAGGTTGAGAGGTGACTTAATTGAGACATATAAAATAATCAGAGGGTTAGATAGGGTGGATAGGGAGAGCCTTTTTCCTAGGATGGTGACGGTGAGCACGAGGGGGCACAGCTTTAAATTGAGGGGTGAAAGATATAGGACAGATGTCAGAGGTAGTTTCTTTACTCAGAGAGTAGTAAGGGAATGGAACGCTTTGCCTGCAACGGTAGTAGATTTGCCAACTTTAGATACATTTAAGTCGTCATTGGACAAGCATATGGACGTACATGGAATAGTGTAGGTTAGATGGGCTTCAGATCGGTATGACAGGTCGGCACAACATCGAGGGCCGAAGGGTCTGTACTGTGCTGTAATGCTCTATGTTCTATGTTTAATGATGTTGGGCAGGTATGATCGATAAATACAGTGTGATTGTTGGAGCTGATGAGCAGGAAGTCAGACGAGGTTCCTGTTTCAGTGTGAACCATAGGTGCCTATAAACTCATGCATTGGTGGCTTAGTCCTCACACCTCCAAATGCACCTTCTAAACTGGAAACCTTCTACCATCCAGACAGCAGATGTATGGGACCCCTCCAAGATGCACACTATTCTCAGTTGGAAATGTATTGCTGTTCTTTCAGTGTCACTAGGAAAACAAACCATGGAATTTCCTCCCTAACAGCACCTCCGAGCATCCCTAAATTCCGAGGACTGCAGCAGTTCAGGCAGGCCACTCTTCCCCACCTTCTCAAGAGGCAATTATGAACATAGAAAACAGGTGCAGGCGTAGGTCATTCGGCCCATTCAAGCCTAAACCAACATTTAGCATGGTCATGGCTGATCATGCAATTTCTGTATTCCCGCTTTCTCTCCAAGCCCCTTGATCCCTATAGCTGCAAGCTCTGTCTTGAACATATCTACTGAACTGGCCTCAACAGCTTCCTGTGGGAGAGAATTCCACAGGTTCACAACCCTCTCAGTGTAATAAATGCTGGCCAATGGCATCCCAAGAACACAATTTATTAAATACAAAGTACAGTAGCAGAACTCCTCTATTCTTGCACTACAGTGCCATTAGTCTTTGTACTTGCTCTCTGTACATGCACTTTCTGCCGTCTGGTTGTCTACTTACAACCTGTCTGAACTCTTTGCAGCCTCTGTGTCCTACTCTCAGCTTTTCCTTCCAGCTAGCTTTCTATCATCAGCAAAGTGAATACATTACTGTCTCTCTGTTTGTGTGTGCCATTCATATTTATTACTAATTGAAGAAGCCACAGCAATATCCTTGCAGCACTCCACTAGTCACAGCCTGCCAACTTGAAAGTTATTTCCATCCAACTATAATTGATAACAGGTAAGAGGGAAATGGCAGCCCATTTAACCCAATCTTACTCACATTATCCACGGGGTGGGGGGGAATAAGGGCACAGTAGCCCCACCGATAACAAAACAAAAATATGGATATCGCTCTGATGAATGCTTCTGAAGAAGGGTCACTGGACTCAAAATGTCAGTTCTGCTCTCTCTTCATTGATGCTGCCAAATCTGCTGAGTTGTCCCAGCATTTCCCTGTTATTGTTTCAGATTTCTAGCATCCACAGTTCTTTGTTTTTTTTTGTTAAATTTTTGAGTCTGGTAGGACTCTTCTTCAGTTCGGGATCCCCTTCTTACCTTCTTGGCCCAAAACATTAACTCCTTGTTGACCAGCTGAATCAGTTCAGAGTGACAAAAGGGAAGGAAGTAAACAATCTCATTGATTCTGCCCAGAAACTCATCCCTCCGGAAATGGGCCTGAACGGAAGCACATTCACAATACATCAGTGGAGTATTATAAACAGATACCGCATGACCAACAGGCAATAAGAGAATGGGCAGGGTAGTATAATTCACAATGCCGAAGGAAGAGATTGGTGAGAAACTGAGAGAAGCGTACTGCCAACCTAGCCATCCTGGAAGTTATTTGGTGATTTCAACCAGATCACTTGTTCCTTGCTGAGTTGGTGAGTAGGAAGATTGAGAATAATGCCAGTGCCATTTAAAATATCTTCCAAAAGAAGAATGTCATCACTCCAAGTGACAAATGTTGTGAATATTCAGACAGGCACAATTTTAGATGAGATACCATTCGAGCTCAACCTGCAGTGTGTTTATTTTTAGGGGATGTGGTTGTATTTGTAACCCATCTCTTATTGCTCTTGAACTGAGTGGCCTGCTGGGCTATTTTGGAGGGCAGTTCAAAGAAAATATCTGGAAATTAAGAATCTACTGATAACCACGAAACCATTGTTGATTGGTGAACCGGATGGGGTTTTCAGACAATGTCCTTTAGGGAAGGGAACTGTCATCCTCACCTGGTCTGGCCCACATGTGACTCCAGACCCACAGCAATGTGGTTGGCTCTCAACTGCCCTCTGAAATGGCCCAGCAAGCCACTCAGTTGTATCAATCGCTACACAGTCTCAACAAAGAAATGAAACTGGACAGACAGCACGAGGACAGCAGCGGTTTAAGGGAGCAGCACACCACCATGTTCTCAAGGGCAACTAGGGACGGGCAATAAACACTGGTCAGCCAGCAACATCCATATCCAATCAGTGAATAATAAAAATGGTCAACCATCTTGCTGTGGGTCTGGAATCAGACTTCCTTCCAGGTTAACTTTTATGACATTATATGTTATTTATCATGGTCACCATCACTAGATTTCAATTACTGAAATTGAATTTAAATTTTGCCAGATGGCCAAGTGGGATTTGAACTGTCCCCAGAGCATTAACTGGGCCCTGTGGATTACTGGTCTGGTGAGATTACCACAGTGGCACTGCCTCCCGCTAAATGGGCTTGTTTGCGTTATTAAAGGAATAAATGATACTGGGTGTTGAGGATGAGTAATAATTGCAGAGTTGGGCTGATGAACGGATGGATCTTGATAGGGAAGTAGAGGAAGATGCTGCCAATGACCACTGATGGACAAACAATATTATCTTGTCTCTGAATTCTCGGACTTTCAATTCAGTACATGTAGTTGGTAAAGAACGAGAACAGTTATATTACCTTCAGAATGGGTCTGATCACATTTTCTTTAAATTGCTTGGAGATGGTCACTTTCTCACTCAGAAGCACATCATCTGCAACAAGCAGACAGAACTCCCATCAAAAGGGCAATCCACAAGCTTCAATTTATCTTTTTTATAAGATCAATGAATGCTCCACATATTTACCTGTACACCAGACTGAAAGATACTAAAGTTTTGTTTTATTCTTCGCACTGATCGAACTTGTCATCAACACATCCACACGTGTCTATTCAGTGCCTCAGTTACTGAGGGCACTGTCCGGTGTGGGACTGACCGGTGTCTCAGTTACTGTCCAGTATGGGACTGACCAGTGCTTCGGTTACCGAGGGCACTGTCCGGTGTGGGACTGACCGGTGCCTCAGTTACTGTCCAGTATGGGACTGACCAGTGCTTCGGTTACCGAGGGCATTGTCCAGTGTGGGACTGACCGGTGCCTCAGTCACTGAGGGCACTGTCCGGTGTGGGACTGACTGGCACCTCAGTTACTGTCCGGTGTGGGACTGACCGGTGCGTCAGTTACTGAGGGCACTGTACGGTGTGGGACTGACCGGCACCTCAGTTACTGTCCGGTGTGGGACTGACAGGCGCCTCAGTTACTGTCTGGTGTGGGACTGACCGGTGCCTCAGTTACTGTCCGGTGTGGGACTGACCGGTGCCTCAGTTACTGAGGGCACTGTCCGGTGTGGGACTGACCGGCGCCTCAGTTACTGTCCGGTGTAGGACTGACCGGCGCCTCAGTTACTGTCTGGTGTGGGACTGACCGGCACCTCAGTTACTGTCCGGTGTGGGACTGACCGGCACCTCAGTTACTGTCCGGTGTGGGACTGACCGGCACCTCAGTTACTGTCCGGTGTGGGACTGACCGGCACCTCAGTTACTGTCAGGTGTGGGACTGACCGGTGCGTCAGTTACTGTCCGGTGTGGGACTGACCGGCGCCTCAGTTACTGTCTGGTGTGGGACTGACCGGCACCTCAGTTACTGTCCGGTGTGGGACTGACCGGTGCGTCGGTTACTGAGTTAGTGAGAACATGCTCGGTGTGTTTGAGCAGGGTAGGTTAGTTGTTTGAAACATAAAGGTGAGCCCATGCTGTGTTAGTTAACTTGGGGTTAGGATATGGCCGAGCTATTTAGAGTGACAGAGTTAATTGTTGCATTCTTGTCCCAGTGATTGGTAAATGACAAACAGCCAATGTCTGGTGAATCTACAGGGAAACATGCAGTGACCGGCCATCAGAGGCCGCGATTGCTTTGTGCTTCAGAATAATCAGCTGGGGAGAAATATGGAGACATTTTGGGATAACAACATGAAGCAAGCAGAATCAGTTAGGGGTTTGATACTCCTCAGCACAATCTGCGCATTACCTAGATTCTCTGCTAGGCGTTTCTTGCCCAGCTCCTGGGCTTCCTGTCTCAGCTGTAGCGCGTGCTCTGCTATTTCCTCACTGGCTACATTGGAGGTCATGATGAAGATCGCATCCTTACACTCGATGGTTTTTCCTTTGCCATCTGTTAGTCTGCCCTGAAATATGAAGAGAGGGGTTGGGGAAGGTTGAAGACTTGACATCATCTTGTCAAAAAAAATAATCTGGACAAAATAGTATCTTGAGCAGTGACACATACAAAGTAAGTAGCGTAATCTGCACACGAGATGATTGCAAAAATGGGCCAACCATTTACTCATTCCTCATGAGTTTGGAATGTCATGTCAGAAAAAGGAATTTTTGGATAAGGCCAAGTCCAAGGTCCATCCAGTTCACTTTCTGGAATGCTGCCATTCTGTGGTATAGTGCTAATGGGTTGCTGACTAATCATGGTGATGGATCTTATGAAGCCCCAGCTATGGATTCTTTTGCAACAGGAAACATCCTCTCCAGATCAATCCTGTCAAGACCCTTCAGGGTCTCAACATGTTTCAATCCAGTCACCACTTATGCATCAAGACCCCAGTGGATGTAAGCCCAGTTATTCCAACCTTTCCCCATAAGACAACATTCCCATTCCAGGTATTAGTCTGGCACACCAGGTGACTAAACAGTACAGAGAACCACAACATAGATCAGTAAGTGGCCCCTCTGAAACCACTTATGCCCTGGTAATCAGACCTCATTCTCATATTTGCTTCTGAAGTGAAGTTGTCCACCACACAATAAAATCATGGCTGTCCTAATTGTGGTTTCAATGTCACATTCCCACCTACTCCAATGACCTGTGACTTCCTTTGTCAGTAAAGAATCTGTTGACCTCTACTTTAAAAATATTCGGTGACCCTTCCCTCACTGTCCTCCGGAGAAGAGACTTCTAAAGATCCACCACTGTCTGAGACCAAGTGCACGGAAATGGGATTAGTGCAGTTTGGTGTTCGTTGGTCGGCATGGGCAAGGTGGGCCAAAGGGCTTGCTTCTATACTGTACCACTCCATGAATCAATGAAAAATGTCTCCTTATCTGTCTTAAATAGGCAACCTCTTCTTTTTAAACTATGTTGCTTGTGCAAACTCCCATACGCTTAGAAATAACGCTTGACAATGAACCATGGTTGTGTTACGGTTATATACTGAAGGTTCATCATAACGCATTCACATCGTTCAATGAAAACATATGTTTGCTGTCACTGCTTGATTTGACAATCCTTCACCCGGATTGGTTAGGGTTATGGCTACTGTTTCAATTGGAAACTAACCATCAGCTTTTCGTTCATCATCTTGGAACTCCAGCATCCATCACCAATGACTACAGTGTCACAGATAGTAGCACTCGCTCCTCTGAGTCAGGGACATGAATTCAATCCCTATTCCAGTGTCTTCAACATAGAACCTTTAGGAACTACTGAGCAGCACTGAGGGAGTGCAGCGTTGTCAGAAGTATCGTCTTTCAGGAGAGATGTTGACCGCAGGCCTTGTGCCCTTTTGCTTTCACAAAGAAGATGCAGTGGCCAGTATTTCAAGGAACAGTAGGGGTACACTGGTTCAATACTTATCCCTCAACAAGCAGATTATTGGTTAGTATCGCATTATGCAATACAAGTTCTTCCTTGAACCTAACAGGCAGGGAGATGAGACTTACCTCATCGAAGAGTTGCAGCATTACGGTCAGCACATCGGGATGAGCTTTGTCCACTTCGTCAAACAAAACCACCCCGTTTGGACTCTGTTTCAGCTTCTTGGTGAGCTGACCACCTTCCTCATGTCCAACATAACCAGGGGGCGAACCGATAAACTTCGCAACCTAGGAAACATACATCTCTTTACTGAGCAATCTTGTCTGGCCTTGGATTAGACTCTGAAGAATGTTTGCATTTCCATCCTGCTCAATTTGTTTTTCTGCCCACAAGGGACATTTGTATCAAAGTAGAATTATTTGGTGTACTCCCAGGAGTTAGTTCAGTGTAAAGCTCCCTCTACACTGTCCCCATCAAACAAGTCCCAGGACAGGGACAATGTGAGGTTAGAAACAGAGCAAAGCTCCCTCTACACTGTCCCCACCAAACACTCCCAGGACAGGGATAGCACAAGGGTGGATACAGAGTAAAGCTCCCTCTACACTGTCCTGACCTAACACTCCTAGGACAGGTAACATTGCCCATACCAAATTGTACTCGAGAGGGTAATTATGAACCACCTTCTTGAACTGTTGCTGTCCTTGGTTTTATTATTAACACATTAAAAAAATTGTTGCAGACTTTAATGAGTTTTTTCTGTGGTCTTTTTGCTTTAGACAAGGGCTACCTGCTTGAAGGACCATTAAAACCACAGAGGCTTCAGACTCTTCCAACTTTCACCTTACTTACTTCATGCTTTTCCTGGAATTCTGACATGTCGAGCCTGATGAATTTCTACAGTGCAAACAAAAGAACAGACAGAATCAAACTTTTTCTTTGTTAACTGGGACACAGCACTGGGGCACTCCAGGGTGGAGGATCGCTGGGAGACTCCCGAGGGTGGGGATGCACTGGGAGACTCCTCAGGGTGGGGACAGCGCTCGGAGAGTCCCCAGGGTGGGGGCAGCGTTCGGAGAGTCCCCAAGGTGGGGGCAGCGCTCGGAGAGTCCCCAGGGTGGGGGCAGTGCTCGGAGAGCTCCCAGGGTGGGGGCAGCGCTCGGAAAGTCCCCAAGGTGGGGGCAGCGCTCGGAGAGTCCCCAAGGTGGGGGCAGTGCTCGGAGAGTCCCCAGGATGGTTGGGAGTACTGGGAGACTCCGGGGTGGGGGAGTGCTTGGGGAGTCCCTGGGTGGGGGGAGTGCTGGGAGACTCCCCAGGGTGGGGGAGCGCTCGGAGACTCCCCGCGGTGGTTGGGAGCCCTGGGAGACTCCAGGGTGGGGGAGTGCTGGGAGGCTCTGGGGTAGGGATGTGATGGTGCCAGTGCTTTGGAAACGGAGTTGGTCATGGGAGCTGAAAGCAACAGTTTCCACAGATAATGGAGCTAAAAGGTATTATACCTTCTTGACATCATTGTGCATGTACTTTGCAATCTGTTTAGCCAGCTCAGTCTTACCTGCAATAAAGGAGGGAAACACATTCAGTATCCATGAGGATGTTGTGTAAAATATCAACAGGTGCTCACAAGGCAGAGAACCAATAAATCTCACATCTCAATTTCAAGAAAAATCTCATGTTTTTAAAAATGTTATGTTCAGACTGCTTTGCAGAAGTTGATTTAATTGCCAAACGAACTAGAGACCACATGAGGAAAATAAACAATTTTTAAAAACTGTGTGCTTTTGTGATTTTGAATGCACGTGGCAGCGGGAAGACAATTTTACAATAATTTCCAAATGGGAGTTGGCTTTTAAAGTTTTCAAGAAGATCTGGCTTAAATCTTAAAAATGTGATTCAGCTTAAAAATTCAATCGAGATAAATCTGCAGGGCTGCTGAGAATGAAACACAGGGTGAGACAAACTGGATAGCTTTTTCAAAGATAATAAAATGTGAGGCTGGACGAACACAGCAGGCCAAGCAGCATCTCAGGAGCACAAAAGCTGACGTTTCGGGCCTAGACCCTTCATCAGAGAGGGGGATGGGGGGAGGGAACTAGAATAAATAGGGAGAGAGGGGGAGGCGGACCGAAGATGGAGAGTAAAGAAGATAGGTGGAGAGAGTGTAGGTGGGGAGGTAGGGAGGGGATAGGTCAGTCCAGGGAAGACGGACAGGTCAAGGAGGTGGGATGAGGTTAGTAGGTAGCGGGGGGTGCGGCTTGGGGTGGGAGGAAGGGATGGGCGAGAGGAAGAACCGGTTAGGGAGGCAGAGACAGGTTGGACTGGTTTTGGGATGCAGTGGGTGGGGGGGAAGAGCTGGGCTGGTTGTGTGGTGCAGTGGGGGGAGGAGACGAACTGGGCTGGTTGAGGGATGCAGTAGGGGAAGGGGAGATTTTGAAACTGGTGAAGTCCACATTGATACCATATGGCTGCAGGGTTCCCAGGCGGAATATGAGTTGCTGTTCCTGCAACCTTCGGGTGGCATCATTGTGGCAGTGCAGGAGGCCCATGATGGACATGTCATCAAGAGAATGGGAGGGGGAGTGGAAATGGTTTGCGACTGGGAGGTGCAGTTGTTTTTTGCGAACTGAGCGGAGGTGTTCTGCAAAGCGGTCCCCAAGCCTCCGCTTGGTTTCCCCAATGTAGAGGAAGCCACACCGGGTACAGTGGATGCAGTATACCACATTGGCAGATGTGCAGGTGAACCTCTGCTTGATGTGGAATGTCATCTTGGGGCCTGGGATGGGGGTGAGGGAGGAGGTGTGGGGACAAGTGTAGCATTTCCTGCGGTTGCAGGGGAAGGTGCCGGGTGTGGTGGGGTTGGAGGGCAGTGTAGAGCGAACAAGGGAGTCACGGAGAGAGTGGTCTCTCCGGAAAGCAGACAGGGGAGGGGATGGAAAAATGTCTTGGGTGGTGGGGTTGGATTGTAAATGGCGGAAGTGTCGGAGGATAATGCGTTGTATCCGGAGGTTGGTAGGGTGGTGTGTGAGAACGAGGGGGATCCTCTTGGGGCAGTTGTGGCGGGGGCGGGGTGTGAGGGATGTGTCGCGGGAAATGCGGGAGACGCGGTCAAGGGCGTTCTCAATCACCGTGGGGGGGAAGTTGCGGTCCTTAAAGAACTTGGACATCTGGGATGTGCGGGAGTGGAATGTCTTGTCGTGGGAGCAGATTTATTTCAGTTCCCTCCCCCCATCCCCCGTCTCTGATGAAGGGTCTAGGCCCGAAACGTCAGCTTTTGTGCTCCTGAGATGCTGCTGGGCCTGCTGTGTTCGTCCAGCCTCACATTTTATTATCTTGGAATCTCCAGCATCTGCAGTTCCCATTATCTCTGATAGCTTTTTCAAAGAGCTGGCACAGGCTTGTTGGGCTGAAAGGCCTTCTGTGCTGTAACAATTCACTGTGACAGTCACTTCTTGCATAAAGAGCATCTTGGCACATGTTGAGACTGCTCACCAGCTTAAATCTACCCTGGTTTTTATTTCCAAGTCAATCCTTGCTTTGAAACAGCCAGGCTGTATCAGCAAAATTTTTTCTAAATTAAAGATGACTTGCATTTTTGTAGCAGCTTTCCTGACTTCGGTTGATAGTACTCTCACCTCAGAGTCAGAACACTGTGGATTCAAGTGCCACTCGGGACATTTCAGATCGAAACCCAGGCTGACTGCGAGGCTGCTGCACTATCAAAGATACTTCTTCAGGATAAGATATTAAACAGGAGCTCCATTTGTCCTCTCACGTCAGCATCAAAAGTCCCACAGAACTAGTATGAGGAATAATGGAGAGTTCTGGCCAATATTTAACACTGAATCACAGGGAGTGGCGGCAAACTGATAACACAACTAAGCTAGTAATCGTAAGGCCCAGACTGATGCTCTATGACACAGGTTCAGATCCCACCATGGCAGCTGGTGAAATATAAATCAATTAATAATGTCTGTGCAATGATTGGAATGATGTCACCCAGGTGGATATCGGGCAATATGAAAACCGAAAGAACTGTAGATATATACAATTCGCTTCTACCACCCTCTTGTTGACTTGTTAACTTTAAATCTAAGACTGATTTTTTTAAAGCAATGGTATTAAGAATATGGGCCAAAGGCAGGTTTATGGAGTTAGGCCATGATCTCACTGAACAACAGAACAGGCTCGAGGGGCTGAAAGGCCTAGCCCTGTTCCCTGGTTCTTGTGGTAGCAGGCTGCCTATTCTTGCCACTCTCTGGGTATAAAGATTTCGACCAAATTTCCTATTGGATTTTTTGGAGACTATCTTACATTGAGGTCTCTAGTTCTGCTCTACATCTACACTGTGAAAAACTTTCTAGCTTCAAAACTCTTTCAGACCTCTATTTTCAAGAGAAAAGAGACCAAGACTGTTCTGGGAAATCCTGCCAGGTGCACCTCTGCATTTCTGGGATCAATCTTGTACGTTTTCCTGCACCCTCTCCAGTGCCTTTTTTTAATGATTTGGCAGCCTGTATTGTATCAAATACTCCAGGTATTGTATGACAAAGTTCCAAAATCCGTTTTGCATAACTTCACAGTTTTCAAGCCAAACCTTTTAGATATAAACCCTACAGCTTGGCGCTTTTTTAAAAATGATTTGTTACCCTGTGTCACTACTTTTACTGATTTGTGTAAAGACCCCTTTGTTCCTCCACCTCATTTACACTTCTTCTAAGCAATAATAAACCTCCTTATTTTACTTCCAAAATGTACATACGAAATAGGAGCAGGAGTATGCAAACTGGCCCATCAAGCCGGCTCTGCTATTCAGCAAAGACACCTTAAATATCTCACATTTAATTATGTTAAAATTCATGCATCAAAATGTCTATTTTGAAAGTTTATTCATAGCTTGCTGCCGTTTGTTGACGTCCCTCTCAGTTTTGACTGTAACTCCAATGTGGTGTCATCTGCAAATTTAGAAATTGTATTGTCAATTCCAAAGTCTGAGCAGGTTATATCAATTGTGTGCAGCAGTGGTCTCAGCACCGAACCTTCGATTCAATGTGATGCACACAGAGCCACGGCAGGGAACAAATTTTTTTAAAAGAATAAAAGCATAAACAAGTTCTGTGCTGCTTGGATTAGCTGCGATTGACAACCTGGGCACGCAATAAATAGTGAATGTTTCCCTCCTGTATAATGGACCAGTGTAGATTCAACTGTGAAACATTGATCGGATAGCTGACTACCCAGTAGCTGCAGGGCTTAATAAATATGAAAAAATAAGTAATTTCCATATAACAATTTCCTGCAACTCTCTGTCATTGGAGGCTACTTACTGCAGGGCCCAATACAAACAATTAACTGTTTGCAGATGTAACATTTCATTAATGAGACTTCAAGATCCTAGCAACTTCTTTCTTGTTGCAACAACACCACCAACAATTAACTTATTTTGCATTGGATCGTGGTTCCACTAGCTGTCTACTTCTATCTGCCCTCTCACAATTTCAGAGCATCCCAAAGCCAATCAAATACATGTTGGAAATGCAGCTACTGGGGTCAAGTTGGAAATGTGAGAACTAACTTGTACACAGCTAGCTCCTGGCCATGCAGTAATGTCCAAGTAACTTACTTTCGGAGATGTTGGGCAGCTGCTGCTGTGTTAAAATCCTGCAGTTTCGTCCCGAACTGCACTGCAGGTGACCCAACATCACAAGGACTATGGTGGTTCAATAAGATGGCTGCTCACTACCTTCTCCAGGCACGGGCAATAAATACTGGCCCAGCCAGTGATCCCATGGGCAAAATAAAAAGATTGGAGAGAGTGACCAAATGGGAGGATCATAATGACTGAGTGTGAGAACAATTATGACAGAAAATAACACTACACACTAGTGCTTTTGCCCAGTGGAAATGTAAATGGGGAATTATAGACAAAATAGTGAGTGCTAATTTAAACATAACCCACACACACGTTGGGATGTGGATGGTGAGAAGCCGAGGAATTAATTTGTTATCAATCCCACAGTCAAGCATCAGCAGAGGCCAGAAGGTAGGCTCTCCATCTCCACTGCTCACTGACCTGTAAGCGTTCTCGATCCAGCATTATGTCAGATTCAAAATTCTTATCAAAGAACACTTACAACACAGAAGAATGCCATTTGGCCTATCATGTCTGCATTGACTCTCCAAATGAGCAAAATGACCTGGAGCCTATCTCCTGCCCTTTTCCCTAATATCCCTGTTTCCATTTAAATAATTATTCAATGCCCTCTTGAATAGCACTTGCAATGTGAAAAAGTTATTTTCTGGCATCACTGTTGTTTCTTTTGCAAATCACTTTAAATCTATGCCCCTCTTATTCTCGCTCCTTTTACAGGTAGGAACAGTTTCTCCCTATCTGTCTGTCTATCCAGATCCTCATGATGCTTAAAACTCCGACGAGGTCTCCTCTCAGCCTTCTCCTGTCATAAGGAGAACAGGCCCAATCCAGTAAGTGCCTTATACAAGTTCTTGTACTTGACGCCCCTTTTGATAAAGCCAAGAATGCCATATACTTTATTCACTGCTTTCTCCACCTACCTGCCACCTTCAATGGCTTGTGCACAGCTCTCTATGCTCCTTTAAGAGAGGTTCCTTAAAACCTCCACTTAGTCACCTGTCCTAATATCTCAAGTGGTCTGAGATCAATTTCAGTCTGACTATGTGTTGTGGGAGTGAGCAGTTGCATTTTGCTGAATGACCAGGGGTGTCACTAATGAGCAAACTACACATGCACACAAGGACAAGTGAAGGAGAATGGATGGGGCCATTAGATATGAAGTAGAAATAATTGTAAAAATCAGATCCAAAATAAATTGGTTTTATTACTGTAACACCTCAGACTATTAAGAAAATTTGTATATATTTCAGTACAGGCAGGAAAGACTGGCCTCCTGTATTGCACTTGTCAACGGAAAGTATGTGGGAAGATTTTAAAAGCGCAAACTGGAGGAATCAGGTCAATCTCTTGGTGATGCATCCTGTATCAGGAACATGACCGTCACCTGGAAGACTTTAATTCAAGCAGAAATGGGACAATTCCCTTCAAACACTCCCAGAACAGGGGTCACACACGGTTAGATAGAGAGGAAAGCTCCCTCTACACTGTCCTCCCATACAGTCCTAGCACAGGTACAGCAGTGGGATAGATACAGAGTAAAGCTCCCTCTACACTGTCTCCATCAATCACTCCCAGGATAGGGACAGCACGAGGTTAGGTATAAACATCTCTTACACTGTCCTCATCAAACTCTCCCAGGACAGGGACAGCATGGGGTGAGATAAAGAGCAAAGCTCACTCTACATCAACCCCATCAAACCCTCCCACGACAGGGAGGGTCTGAGGTCAAATACAAAGTACCTCACTCTACACCGTTCCCATCAAACTCCGCCAGGAAATGGCCAGCACAGGGTTAGATACAGAGTAATGCTTCCTCTGCACTGTTCCCGTTATACACTCCCACCATAAATTAGTAGAGAGATATCGATACCTTTAGTAGGAATAAATATTTAGTGCCAACTGATTAGAAGAATAAGCACGGAGTGACTAATAATGTAGCATAACTTCTGTGAGCATCTTCATTTACTTCAGTAATTCAGGTTGACATTACTGAATTTGCTGCACAATACCTGTCCTGATAATAACATCCCCTCATACTTGAAGAAAGAACATGTTTCTCTTCAATAGCCCAGAAACAGACCAGTCAGTCCACACTGTATCTATGTCTCACACAACTTCCTGCCAGCTTACTTCATCTCAATGCCCTCAATCCTCTTTCTAATCTCACGACCACTTGTCTCCCTTTACATCAAATGCATCACTGCTAGTCAGCTCGACCATTTCCTATCATAGCAAATTCCACCTTCATTTCACTCTCTTGATCAAGAAGTTTTTTGACTAGGTTTATCAGTTCTAATATTACACTTCTGCAGAATAAATAGAGAAGCTGGGAAGGTAGACAAGAAAATTGGTCAAGGTTTCCAAAACCACAGACAGTTTTAATAGAACAAATGGGGAGAAACAGTTTCCGTTGACATTAACCAGCGAACAAAGATTGAAGATAATTAGCAAAAAAAGGTGAGGGCGGGTGGAGAAGGTAAAGAATTTTATTTTATGTAGTTTTCTTTAAAGGAAATTGCACTGTGTATGTCCCTACAGCACATAGACTGCACAGTCCAAGGCAGCGGCTCAGCACCAGTTACTCCCAGACAAATATGGATAGCTAATAAATGCTGGCCTAACCTGTGATACCCACATCTCGTAAACAAATAAAAATAAGTGTTGTGACATCTTGGATTGCTCTCTCCAAGAGGACGTGGGTAGTAGATACAACATTTTCAAAGGGGAATTGGATAAATATTTGAAAAGAAAAATTTTTCAGAAACGGGGTGGGAACTACTGGGTTTACTCGCTCAAAGGGCCTGCACAGGCACCGTGGGCCAATTGGCCACCTTCTGTACTGTAGCTGTGTTATTCATGGGCCCCTTGCGATCGATTTCCACCCACAACGCAACTGACTCTCAACAGCTCTGTGAAATGACCAGGTGAGGCTCTCTGTCCAAGGGCCATTAGTGATAGGCAACAAATGTGGGCCTTTCATCTCATGGAAGAATGAAGAAAGTGGAAACATTTGCTCTGCATCTGAAGTATGTAGTGATGAAGGGGTTAAACACATCTGATTCATTTGTCTTTTGTTGCAGTGGCTGGGTGCTACTCAGAAGAGCTTTCTCCAATATACAGCAAATGGCTTCAGTGTCATTCAATTTAACAATTACCAATTCCAGACGACCCAAGGAAGAGGAAGACTAGTGGGTGCTCTTCATCTGCCCAACCATTCTCCTTTCTTCGGATGGCTGCATTTAGAAAAAGAAAAGCAAGAGCGAATGAGAGAGGGAACAAATCATATATAAAATCGATCCTTCAACCAGCGCGCAGTGTCCCCCCCTCCACCATTCCCTACAATTATCACTAAGTATACACGATGTTATACTGTCTTCATCCCACGCAAAAGGCACCAGCAACCATTAGTCCATCAGAGATTTCATTAAGGAGCAGTGCCCAGGAGGAGCTAAATTGAGTTTGTATGGATCTCGTGAGCCTGCCCTCACAGTTATGCGGATAAACAGCGTGGTGTCTGCCGAGACACGCACTCAGCGTTGTCAAGGCGACGCGATCGAAAGTGAGCGCAGGGTAGTGGTTGGCGCGATGTGGAAGGATGAGGTGGGGTGGGGAGAGGGCGCACACGTACACGAAGCAGAAAGCCACTGGCCACAACCTTCTAATGCAGAGATTAATAACAAAAAAATAATAATCTCTTGACATTTTCCTTCTGTGTTTAGTGGAAGAGAAGGACAAACACACAGACTCAGGGTGACTCTGTTCCACCGTGACTGGCTGGGTGCACTAAATTGGATTTTGGAAAACTTGAAATGGTTGAATAATAGGAACCTGATTGGATTACTATGATAAATAAATGTCAGTCCTTAATCTTTCTAAATGTACCAGAGAACAGAATCCTCTTCTTACTCACTTGTCTTTTCAGGGCCTGTTGGGATGATTTGTAAGTTTTTTGCTTGTAACGTTAAACATTCAGCCTCATGGCCAGTGCAGAAGGGGAGTCACCTATTACCTCCCGACACCCCTCACTACAAGAGGGTAGGTGAAGAAGTCCGTAAAGAAATAACCTATGCTCAGGGTTGAAATAAACGAGTTCCCCACCCTCATTGCCACTGCAGTTGACTAGGTATTGTTGTGGCTCAGTGGACAGCACTTTGTCCCTCAGTCAAAAGGTCCCGCAGGTGCCACCTCAGACACTTAAGCATACTATACTTATTAACACCATCAGTTGCAGGGCCGAGGGAGCGCCGCACTGTCGGAGGGTCAGTGCCGAGGGAGCGCCGCACTGTCGGAGGGTCAGTGCCAAGGGAGCGCCGCACTGTCGGAGGGTCAGTGCCGAGGGAGCGCCGCACTGTGGGAGGTTCAGTGCCGAGGGAGAAGGCACTGTTGGAGGGTCAGAACCGAGGGAGTGCCGCACTGTCGGAGGGTCAGTGCCAAGAGTTGAGAAAACAAGATCTGGTGTGATGATAACTTCCAGTGATCCTCAAAGTGTCCAGTCCATTGAAGCTGATTTTGGGTAAACTTGTTTTAATGCTTATGCAGACAACAAAAAGAACATGCTTGATTGCATTCCTGTTGAATTCAGAAAATGTAGCAAAAGCACTGCAGGTGAAATTTCTCTAATGCTTATGTGTGTTGATACAGGATGCATCAGCACGAGTGTGTGGTGTGTGTGCTATACACTAGGACATCTGTTGACTTGAATAGGTCTTTGTTGGAACGCTTTGCCTGCAACGGTAGTAGATTCGCCAACTTGAGGTACATTTAAGTCGTCATTGGACAAGCATATGGACATACATGGAATACTGTAGTATAGATGGGCTTGAGATCGGTATGACAGGTCGGCACAACATCGAGGACCGAAGGGCCTGTACTGTGCTGTAATGTAATGTTCTATGTTTTCAAACACTCACTGCTGTTGCTTGTGGAATACTGAGATTGTGCCTCTAACCCAGTGTTGGATCTCCTTGTCAATGCAAGAGGTGATTGCTAAGATCTGGGAAGTGTTCAAATCTCCTGTTCAGCATATTTGGGAGGCACAGTATTTGGTCTACCACTCTGGGATGATGTGAATTTTGATGTGGTAACTGTCAAGGACAGGGTGAGTTTCTAGTATACAGAATTGAGAAGTTTGACAAAGCTTTGCAAATGTGGTGCAGAGTGGACAATGGCACTGAGCTCACAGACAAACTGTGGATTTTCAATGTCTGTGTAGGCCTGTTCAGCTTTAGCACGGAGGTGGCCTTTGTTCAACGTCACATTAGAAAAATGACCTTTTGGACACCTGCTGCAGTCCCTCACTACTGGCACCAGCCTGGGGACTGGCACTTTCAGCGCTCGGAGGAAGGGTGGAGAATGTTATTCACTGAACCGTGGCTCACTTCTCAGGTGATAAACCCAACTGGAAAGGTGTCAGCTGTGAAGTTGTGAGGCAGGATCAGGTAGCAGAAGGTCAGTCCATTGCTGGGACCACTAAAACATATTTTACTTTATTGGTCTTCTCCTGGGGTCTGATGAAAGGTTTCAGAGTGTGAAGTTAGCTAGATATTGATTCTCATAAATACAATGTATTACTTTACTAAGATCAATACAGGGATTGGGCGGGGTGTGTGTGTGTGTGTGTGGACAGACACCAAAATGCTCGGCGGCAGAAATTGGTTCTGCCTCTCCTTACTGCACCAGTAATGTAGCAGTTCATTCTGAACTGTCTTAGTGCTCTCTATCACTGTGGCTGTAGAAAGGAATCAGGGAGGGCTGGCAGGATAAGTGAAATCCTAGCAGCTTGATCAATCTTTAAAAGGCTACCTTCAGCGCGACTCTCCTATATCATTTCCTTTCTCCGCTCTCACTCCCTGGGCCACAGACTTTTCTAGCTTTGGACGGCACGGTGGCTCAGTGCTTAGCACTGCAACCTCACAGCGCCAGGGACCCGGGTTCGATTCCCGCCTCGGGAGACTGTCTGGGTGGAGTTTGCACATTCTCCCCGTGTCTGCGTGGGTTTCCTCCGGGTGCTCAGGTTTCCTCCCACAGTCCAAAGATGTGCAGGCGAGGGGGATCGGCCATGGTAAATTACCCACAGTGTTCAGGGGTGTGTGGGTTATAGGGGGATGGGTCTGGGTCGGATGCTTCAAAGGGCAGTGTGGACTTGTTGGGCCGAAGGGCCTGTTTCCACACTGTAGGGAATCTAATCTTATCTCGCTACACTCAATGTGAGCCTCCAGTTAATCGCAATCCTAGTGTGTCTGGAGGAATAACTGTCAGAATTTACCACAACCACAATTTGTATTTACGCTGCATCTTTAACAAAGAACAATGCCTCAAGAAGCTTCACAGCGATTACCAAAAACGTTTGATGTTGAACCAGAAAAGATATTGCAACAGATCATAAAATCTTGGTCAAAGAAGCAAGCTTTAAGGCAGTGCTTCCCAAACTTTTCCCCCACACTCACTCTATTTCAAGGCCAGAAAATGACTGTAGGTCCTCAGTAAGAATGGAGAGAACAAGATGTATGCGGTGAATCATGTTGAGAGAATGAGGGCCTATTAGAACTGGATCATTGCTGTTGTAAAGCGGTCAGAGGTCCACACCAGACACTGCTACCTCCCAGCTTGAGATCTCAGAATTTCAACTCATGACGTTACTTAGGATCCTAGTCACCGCTTTGGGAGGACCTATTTTAAAGTGTATTTTAAAGTGGAAAAAAGATGTGGACATGTTTAAGGAGAGAATTCCAGAGCTTGGAGCCCTGGCAGATAAAGGCATAGCCACCGATCACAGTCATAGAGCTGTACAGCACAGAAACAGTCTAAGTCATCGTTTTTGAAAGTATTGTCTAAGGAGTGTTGATGCATTGCTACAATGCATCTTTTACATAGTATACACTGCTGCTATTGTGCTTTGGAACAAGTTGTTGGATTTGTTCTGTAAAATCTACAGCAAAGAAACATTTTGACTGACTGGTCTACCCTGGCATTTATATTCTTCCCCTCACATCTTAAGAATTAACACCCCTGTGCAAATAGGTGATAATAACTGCAGCATGTCTCAAAACATCCTGATGGTCAATTGAGGGATTGGTGGGAGACAGAAAAACAGCACTGTGTAGTCAAGTTATGCGCAGACAAAGAGGCAGCTGTGCCTTTAAATAGTCGATATGGCCTGCTTAAGGCAGAAAGCAAATTTCCCCCAAAATTCGATTAGGTTCCTGCAGCCTCTCTGGAAACCTGCCCAATAAATGTGCGCAAGACACCACCTGTGTCAGAATTGTGCCCGGCCCATTCATCAAGTTTTAGCCAATTAACACAGGCCTGTTAGTTGGAACCATTTGCAGCTGTTTTTTTTGGGGGGGGCGGCGTGGAGAAACAGACAGACACTGATTGATGGAGGGGCCCACAAATAAAATAAAAGACAGACAAAAGAAAAGGCAAGTGCTGCCTGGTGTCACTGGGCAAGAGAGGAGGGCTGGGACAAGAGGATGTGTTCACTGGGGGTTTATCCATGTCACTTCAGGCAGACCTCGTCTGTCATGCGCCCCAGTCAAAATCTTATTAAGTAGAATGTGACCAGGCTCCTTCATTGTTACTGAACCAATTTGTTGTTGGAGGTAAACACTGGGATGGTATGATGTTTCTTGCTCCAGTCCTCTCTGCCATTTAGTTCAGTATGTGAGTGACTTAAATTGAAGAGAACAGATGGGCTTAAACATTCCTTTAACATTTTACACAGAATTACGCAGCAGGGAAAGAGGCCATTCAGCCCCAGGACAGAGAGCAAGAGAAATTATTTCTCTCAGAGTTGTTAATTTAAGAAATTCCCTTCCCTACAGAGTAGTGGAGGCAGGGTCACTGAATCTTTTAAGACTGAGTTAGATAGATTTATGATATCATTACAGAATCTAAAGGGGATAGGACTTAAACATTGAGCTGAAACCACAGTCAGATCGCCCACAATCTTCCAAAATGAAAGAGAAGGAGCAAGGGGCAGGATGGCCTACTCCAGCACCAGCTTTCATGTTTGTATCATGCCCACACAACTTGCACCTTATTTCAACAAAATCTATCTTTCTATTTCTTTCTCTTGTGTTTATTAAGCTTTCCCTTATATGCATCAGCTGATCTCCTCAACCACTCTGTGTGACAATGAGTCCAACATTCTCACCACTCTCTGGATATTGAACTTTTCCTGGAGGTCCTGGCTGGATTTAACAGACTATTGATACTGTTGTATTGATGTGGAGAGAGTAGAGGGATGGGAAGTGAACTGTCATGATGTGGAGGTTCCAGTGTTGGACTGGGATCGGCAAAGTCAGACGTCACACGACACCAGGTTATAGTACAACAGTTGTTTGAAATCACAAGCTTTCGGAGCACTGCTCCTTTGTCAGCACTTCACATGACGCAGGTGAAGGATCGGTGCTTCGAAAGCATGTGATTTCAAATAACTGTTGGACTATAACCTGGTGTCCTGTGACTTCTGACTTTCCTCACAGTCAGTACGGCTTTAACAGACAGGATCATGATACCTATTGCTGTATCACAGCATATCATCTAAGAGCATAAAGATCTCATGCTTCTCCTCACCTCCGATCTCTTGAAGCATACACTATATGCTAGAAGCATGCCCCTCTGTCATAAGTTATGACCTTAGTACTAGCCCAGATATTTAGATATGTGGGGAGTGTAATGTTTGCACAGAATGGTTAGTTGGAATAAATATCTAATCTAATCTGTTGGATTCTTCAGCATCACAATATCCACCTCCAGTTTCTTATGTTAAGGGAGAAATGCAGGCCTGGCCGCAATAGATAAAATGTTAAGCTGCAGGCAAACTCAACACCTCATCAACATAAAAAAACTGAAAGAGCTGTGAATGCTGTAGAAAAGGAACAAAAGCAAAGTTGCTGGAAAAGTTCAACAGTTCTGGCAGCACGTGTGAAGGGAGAAACAGAGTTACTGTTCCGGGTCCAGAACAAGGAAGGGTCACCAGACCCAAAACGTTAATTCTGTTTTTAACTTCACAGATGCTGTGAAATCTCATCTACACAGTTAGTGCAGTTTATAAAATATTGTGGGATTCAGATAGAACAGACAGGGAAAAAATGTTTACTAGCAACGATCATATTTATGACAGCCAGATTTGGACTGCTGCACAAAAGTAGTTGTGTGTGTTTACAGCCACACTATTGAATCTAGTCAAAAGTTTATAGTCTCAAAGTGCCTCTGCCTGGGGTCCAGTTCCAAGGGGAATGATCAAGTTTAGGTTACTATCAGTCAAATAGTGAATGATAATGGTGGGCCGCATGTGGTAGACACTGTATGCAAACCTACCAACGCTGGCGGTGGCTCACTGAGTATTGATCTTGCCTCTGAATTAGGAAGTTGTCAACCCCACCCACAGACTTGAACACATAAACTGGACTAATACCCCGCTTCAATACTGAGAGAGCATCGAGCTATTGAAGGTTGGTGCTCAGAGAGGGCAGCTCTGTCGGAGGGTCAGTGCTTAGGGAGAGCAGCTCTGTCAGAGGGTCTGTACTGAGGGAGCACAGCACTGTCGGAGGGTCAGAGCTTAGAGAGGGCAGCTCTGTCGGAGGGTCAGTGCTTAGGGAGGGCAGCTGTCGGAGGGTCTGTACTGAGGGAGCACAGCACTGTCGGAGGGTCAGAGCTTAAGGAGGGCATCTCTGTCGGAGGGTCAGTGCTTAGGGAGAGCAGCTCTGTCAGAGGGTCTGTACTGAGGGAGCACAGCACTGTCGGAGGGTCAGAGCTTAGGGAGGGCAGCTCTGTCGGAGGGTCAGTGCTTAGGGAGGGCAGCTGTCGGAGGGTCTGTACTGAGGGAGCGCCGCACTGTCAGAGGGTCAGTACTAATCGAGCGTCACACTGTCAGAGGGTCAGTGCCAAGGCAGCATTGCACTGTTGGAGGGTCAGTAGTGAGGAAGCATTGCACCAAGAAAAGTGTAATCTTCTGACTGAATTAAAATACTCTTTAGCGTCTCAAGTGGATATAATGGATTCCAGTATTGAATGATATTTCACAATGTGAGGTAATAAGTTTAACTCACTCTCCCATGTAACCTCACTAAGTCTGTGTGAGAATCATAACTTAATTTCTGATGTACAGATCCTCAAACACTGTAGCATTTCCACAACTTTGGTACGGGGAAACGTCAGGCTGGGATTCTGAGGTTCAATTCCTGTTGAGTGGAAGAATTGTGGTAAGGCACTGGGAAGCAATGATTTGTTGCTGGATTAGATTCTTAGCTTCCCAAGTGTTAACAAGGTGCCAGAATGAGTGAGAAAGAGGACAGAGAGATAGACTGAGGGAGAAGGCCCAGTAACTATAAATCTCAATAAGCCAGCAAAGGAGGAAAGAAAAGTGAGTGAATGGTGGTAGTGGCTGGGGGGGGAGCAGTTGAAGCTTCCTGGCAAAACCCAGAATGAAGAAGTGACTGAAATGCAACAGAACACTTGTCTTTATTTTCCAAAACAAAAAACACACTTCAGGGCGATTTGAGAATGTTAAAATTGCTGGGACATCGGCTCTGGTTTGACGTGATTTACACTCATTCAGTTCACATGGTGTGGGGATTGCAGTACTGATGATGAAGAGTGCTTAGGGAAAACTGCAGCCTCTGTGCAGTTCACAGCTCCAGCAGCAGGAGCTGTCAGGGGTCTTAGCGCACTGCCCTGTAACTCCAGTTGCCGATGGCCCTCAGTTAAGCAGCAGGGAATACAATTCCATCATTGTCTGGCCTAATGGGTGCCATGGGAGAGTTGCACAGCAGTATCCACTGACGGATTGCTTGGCTGTTATTTCTAATATAGCTGTCATCCAAGCCCTCTTTCTCCTCTCTCCATCACCTCCCAGCCCAACCTCTGATCTCCACAAAGTTTTGGAGACAGTTGACCTGACATTTTCCAGAGTGTAGGGCTGAAGGAACGGCTGCAGATTACTCACTGACTCAAACTGTTCTCCTTTATCACTTATTCCAAACAGGATTCACACAACAAGCCCCTTCCTTTACAAGGTGTGAATTTACATAGTCATACAGCACAGAAACAACCCTTCAGTCCAACCAGTCCATGCCAAACATAATCCCAAACTAAACTAGTCCCACCTGCCTGCTCATGATCCAAATTCCTCCAAACCTTTCCTATTCATGTACTTATCCAAATGTCTTTTAAACATTGTAATTGTGCCCACATCCATCACTTCCTCAGAAAGTTCATTCCACATGCAAGCCACGCTCTGTGTTAAAAAAAATCGCACATTTTTAAAAAAAAATTCTTTCCTCTCACCTTAAAACTATGCACCCTAGTCTTGGAATCCACCATACTAGGGTAAAGACAACTACCATTAACTCCATCTATATCAATCATGATTTTATAAATTTCTAAAAGATCACCTCCAACCTCCTACACTCCAGTGAAAAATGTCCCAGCCTATCCAGCGTTCGTTACATCGAGGAACTGTTTGATTATTTTGCTCACACCCTGCCCCACTCGTCTGCACTGTCCCAAGATCACCTCTGTTCCCTCGCTCTCCTATTTGTAGTCTACTTTACTGCCGTGATTGAGCCACTTGTTAATCACAAATCTAATTCAGCCTTGAATACATTCATTAACCCTGCCTGCTGCTCGCTGGGGATCAGAATTCCAGGCTGAGCATCCTTTAGGGAATAAACATTTCTTTTCTGTCTCCAAAAGGTGACCATTAATTTTGTAATAATACTGAAGACTCCAGAATTAGCCAAGTCCTTAACTAAACTGTTCCGGTGCAGCTACAACACTGGCATCCACCTGACAATATGGAAGATTGCCCAAATATGTCCTACGCACACCACCCAGCCAATTACTGCCCCTTCAGTCTGCTATCAATTATCAATAAAGTGACAGAAGGGAATGTCAACGGTACTATCAAACAGCACTTGCAAATGACTTGACAATTCAGTGAGTTTTAGTCTGTGTTCTACAAGGGCCAGTCTGCCTGACCCCATTAAAACATTGGTCCAAACTTGGGCAAACTAGCTGAGTTGAGAGTGATTGCCCTTGGCATATAGGCTGCATTCCATTAGTCTTGCTTGGGTTTCTTGATGCTACAGTCAGAGTTAATGAAAATTAGGAATGAAGATCTCTGCTGGTTGGAGTCACACCCAGCACATAGGATGATTATTGTGGTTGTTAGAGGTCAATTATCTCAGCTGCAGGACATCTCTGCAGGGTAGTGTTCTAGGCTGAACCATCTTCAGCTGCTTTACCAACGACCTTCCCTCCATCATGAGGTCACAAGCAATGCTGTCTCTAAGCTGTACACTCCGTGGGTCTGTGCATTTAGGTTAGTGTAGCCACACATTCATGTCTGGTGTACAGACCTCAAAAATTCATGCAGCAGCTGCAGAAATTAGAGGCAACATCAATCATAGGTAAGATGTTTGCAGATGATTATACATCATTCATAAATTTTCAGGTACTGAAACAGTCTGTGTCGAATGTAAGAAGACAGCATAACATCCAGTCTTGGGCTGGTAAATGGCAATTAACATCACCACAAGAGCCAGGCAATGACCATCTCCAATATGAGAAAATCGAACCATCGCATCTTGGCATTCAATGACATTACTATCGCCGAGTCCACAACTGCCAAGGCCCCACTATCAACATCCTAGAGGTTACCATTGCCAAAAGCTGAACTGGATTAGCCATATAAATACAGTGGCTGCAAGAACAGGTCAGAAGCTAGGAGTTTGGCTTCTCATCTCCAGTCTCCCAATTTCTATTCACCATTTCAAAGGCATGATTCAGGAGTGTTCTGGAATATTCTTTGTTTGCCTGGATGAGTGCAGCTCCAACAACAAGTTCACTGCCACTTGGGACAAAACAGCTGCTTGGAGCCACACCATCTACTGGCTTCAACATGAACTGCCTTCAGCAGTGTGTACCATGTACAAGACACACTAGAACAACTCATCAAAGCTTTCCCCATACAACGTTCAAAATTTCAAACCATCTAACAGGACAGCAGCAGCAGATACGTGGGAACACCACCATCTCTACAAGCACTGACTTGGAAACATATTGCTGTTCCTTCATTGTCCCTGGTTCAAAATCCTGCAACTCCCTGCCTAATGTCTCTATGGAATTCCCTACACCCCAAGGACTGCAACAGCTCACCATCAACTTCTCAAGGGCAATTCAGCATGGGCATCTTACAGCGAGCCAGAGCCCACGAGTGAATAAAAACAACCTTTTTTTTAGAAAGTTTCCACAAGATCACCTGTCATTGTCCTTCACCCAAGAGAATCCTGGTCCAATCTCCTCAATCCCTCCTCACACAGACCTCCCACGAAGTCCAGTCTCAAACATTTCACCCTTGTTGCATGTCTATGGCAAGTAAATCCTTTCCAAGACCAGGAAACCAAAATTGAACACAATATATTCCAGGTGTGGTGTCATCAAAATTTTTTGCTACAAGGCTTGGTTAGTCCTGCATTCAACCTCAAACCTGAAAGCACAGTCTTCAACAGAACAGCATGTTTTAAATCTTATTTAATCATTATTCTAGCCATGTCTGCCTGAGGGATGTTTTCCAAAATAGGAAAGTACCTTTCTTTCCTCTTTAAATTGATTTGATATCTGATTGAATTAGTCTGAAATAGTTTGTTCTGTTTTCATCAGAAAGGAGATGAAGGGTCAGAATAGGAGATGGCTGTTTGGCCGTTCTTTCTATTGATCCTGGTGCCCTGGCCAAACCACACCCATCACTGCTTGTACATAGTATTATTGGGTAAGCTCCTTTCAGTGCAATCCTCACTTCCCATCACTAAGTAGCTAAACCCTACAACAGATTCCTCTGTATTCATGTGGTGTCAGTGAGTATAAGCATTAACATCTCCCAGGACAGTGACAGTATGGGGTTACATAGAGAATAAAGCTTTCTCCACACTGTTCCCACCAAAAACACCGACGACAGGAACAGCATGGGATTAGATAGTGTGAAGGGCGCTTTGCTCTACCTCCAAGAAACAAACCCAGGGAAAGCACGGGACAAATTTGATACAGAGTAAAGCTGCCATTTTCAACCACATCACACTCTATTGCTGCCATAAAGATTAGAAAAGGAGTATAGTTTTTCTTCGTAGCAGCTGGCGTGGATCTTGGAGTTCCAGGTTGTCAAACAAGATTCAAGAATCTATCAGGTTGATGCCTGCTGACATCTGTGTGGAGACGAGCCAAATGCACAACATAAACTCCACAGCCAAAGAGAAAGGTATCAAACCTTCTGCCCAGGTTAAATCTGACCCAGCTATTCCTTACAATCTGAGGCATATTCAATATTCAGCAATGTGGCACCTCCACAACACAGACCCCACACTAACAGCTCAACACTATTCAACTGTGCAGCTTTTAGGCCAGATTCAGACTTCCAACATATTACTGCTAAATGTTCACAGGTAGGGAATCTAATCTAACCTATCTCTCTGAAAAAAGTCAAATTAGTCTTATAACTTCAAATTCCAATTCACACATTATAAATCAGAATACAAAATTCACAAATATCTAACATTGTTGAACGCTGTTTGGGGAAAAAGAAAATCAATTTAAGAAATCTGCTCAGACGCAAAAGAAATGAATGATTCTCCATGGTTTTGACCGTAAGAAATAGGAACAGGAGTAGGCCATTCAGCCCCTCAAGCTTGCTCCACCATTCAGTAGCATCATGGCTGATCCCAACATTTCTCACTTCCACTTTCCTGCCTTTTCCCCATTGTCCTTGATTCCCGAATGATCAAAAATCTGTCTCAGCCCTAAATATGCACAAGGACTCTGCCCCCACAGCTCTCTGTGGCAAGGAGTTCCAAGGATTCACAACTATCAGGGAAGAAATCCCTCCTCATCTCAGTCTTAAATTGGTGCCCCTTTATTCTGACACTGTGCCGTTTAGTCCTAGACTCTCCCATGAGGGGGAACAGTCTCTCAGCATTTACCCTGTCAGGTCCCTTGTGAATCCTGGATGTTTCAATGTGATCCCCTCTCATTCCTCTAAACTCCAGTGAGTAGAGTCCCAAACCTGTTTAGCCTTTGCTGTGAGACAATCCCTCCCTACCAGGGATCATCCCAGTGAACATTCTCTGAACTGCCTCCAGTGAAATGATATCATTCCTTAAACAAGGGGAACCAAAACTGCTCACAGTGCTCCAGATGTGGTCTCCCCAGCACCTTGTACAGTTGCAGTGAGACTTCCACAGTCTCACACTCCAACCCCACTGAAATAAGGATGAACATGCCATTTGCCCTTCCTGATTACCTGCTGGTCCTGTGTGCTAGCTTTCTGTGGTTCATGTACAAGTCCCTTTGCGTTGCAGCTTTCTGCAGTTTTTCTACATTTAAATAATACTCGTAATAATAACAACTTTCTCTGGATAGAAAGATATCTGCTGATGAATTCAGGGTTACATGCACATATACGACACTCTCTCATTTTTCAGCTGTAGACGAAAGTAGGGGTTTTTCTGGGGCAGGATTACAACCAGTTGGAAATGAAGCAGCAAACAGTACATGTCACCAGGATAGCAACTCCATTCATTCAGGATCAGGACACATTACCCACCCCAGAAGCAGCAGAGGATGATGATGAGCACTGTCACATCACTGTACCCCATGACGTAAGACACTAAGGAAGTTCTAGATACAAATTTCATCCACTACCTGGAAACCAGTCTGCCAGATGTGACGACAGCTCATGACATCCACATAGCGAATGATTAGAGAGGACAGAACAGATTTAGGAGGGAGTTTCATTATATTCAAAAGGAAATTAGTTAAGTATTAAAGGAGAAGGACCTGTAGGGATACAGGACAGAGAAAAGAACAATGGGAGATTGTGTTGGTTTGGATATAGCTCTTTCAAAAAGGCAGAACAGGCATTATGGCCTGAATAACCTTTCTTAGTGCACCAAGATTCTACCATCGCACAACCTCTTGAGTTTTCATTTGGTGTGGGTTTCAAAAGCAGGAAGTAGAAACTCACTTCTATAAAATCACAGTGGGGCTTCATATAACTAGTAACTTGTAAATGATGGATGTAAAATTAGGAATCCCACACTTTGCAATACACTGGCCCCAGCCCTGGACAATAAAAGACACCACCCCACTCCCGACACTGATCGTTTTGTACATACCCGCTGCAACAGTAGCGATGGCAGTCTCCTGGCCAATGATATGTTCCTTCAGTCTCTGTTCCAAAGGAAAACGTCTACGTTCCTCAGCCTCTCGCTTCCTCTGCTGTTCCTGGTACTGTAAGCAAGAGCCTGGTTAGTCAATTAGCATGTCTGTGTTAGAACATAGAACATAGAGCTGCACAGCACAAGAATGGACCCTTCAGCCCACGATGTTGTGCTGAACATGACACCACATTAAATGAATCCCTTCTGCCTGCCCTTGGTCCATATCCCTCCACTCCTTGCATGTAGTTATCTAAAAGTCCCTTAAACGCCCCTATTGCATACATCTGCACCATCACAGTTCTACATTCCTACCACTCTCTGCATAAAAAAATTTGTCTCTCATGTCTCCTTTGAACTTTTCCCCCCTCTCACCTTAAATGCACGTTCCCTAGTATTAGGCATTTCAACTCTGGGATAAAAATTCTGACCGTCAACCCTGTCTATGCATCTCGTAATTTTATAGACTTCTATCAAGCCTCCCCTCAGCCTCCATTGCTCCAGAGAAAACAACCCGAATTGTTCTAGCCCCTCCTTATCGCTCATACCCTCTAATCCAGGCAGCATCCTGGTAAACCTCTTCTGCACCCTCACAAAAGACTCCACATTGAACAGAAAACTCTAAATGTGGCCTAACCAAAGTCTTATAAAGCTGCTACTTAACACACTTGTGGCATCACTGCAGGAATGATGTTTATTCACTATCCCTCATTGCCTTGACTTTTGGAGCAGTTGAGAAATTTTGGTAAACCTCTGCTGAAGGCTCCAAAGTCATGAAAGGATTCAATCAGTAAACGTGGAAAAGATACTTCCACTTGTAAGAGAGATGAAAAACAGTGGCCATTATTTTTCATTCATTCATGGAATGTGGGGCTCACTGATTGGGCCAGCACTTACTGCCTGCCCCGAGTGGCCCTCCAGAAGGTAGTGGCTCATGACTATCTTCAACTGCTGCAAGTAGAACCACAATGCCCTGAGTTTGGGGGGGTGGGGGAGGCGTGGGGAAGGTTTACTTTCCAAGTCAAGACAGTGAATGATTTGGAAAAGAGCTTGCAAGGGGTGGTGTTCCCATGTATCTGCTGCCCTTGTCCTTCCTGGTAGTGGATTTGGAAGTTGTTGTCTGAGGAGCCTTGACTAATTTCTGCAGGTGATACACGGTGCTGCTATCGGTGGTGGAGGGAGTGGATGTTTGTGGATCTAATGCATCTCATGTGGGTTGCTGTGTCTTGGACATGGTAAAGCTTCTTGAGTGCTGCCGGAGCTGCACTTATCCAGACAAGTGGGGAGTATTCCATCACATTCCTGACTTGTGATGTTTAGACGGTGGACAGGCTTTGGGGAGAAGAAGTGAGTCACTTATTCGAGGATTCCTCATCTCTAACCTACTTTTGTAGCCACTGTTCTATTCATGAGGCAAGTCCAGTTCAGTTTCTGGTTATGGTAACTCCCAGGGTGTTAACAGCGGGGGATTCAGTGACAGTGATGCTCTTAGATGGCAAGGGACGACGGTTAGATTCTATCTTGTTGGAGTTGATACTTGCATGGCACTTGTGCGGCTGAACGTTGCTTCCCACCTTTCAGTCCAAGTTTGGCTATTGTCCAGGTGTTGCTTCATTTGAACATATACTGCTTCAGTCTCTGAAAAGTCACAACTGGTGCTGAACATTGTGCAACCATCAGCGAGCATCCCCGCTTCTGACGGAAGGACATTAATGAAACAGCTGACGATGGCTGGGCCTAGGATACTAACCTAGTTTTCTCTAATTCAGTTTGCTCGGGCTCCTTGATGCCACACTCAGTCAAATGTTTTTGGGTGTCATTATAAGTCACTCTCGCCTCGCCTGTGGAGTTCAGCTTTTTTGTACACATTTTGGTTCAATGGTGAATCACCCCGATACAACACAAATTTAGCATCAGTGAGCAGGTAATTTCAAAGTAAATGCTGTTTGATAGCAATATTGAGGACATCTAACACTTTGCTGATGAAAGCTGTTCACTGGGGACCAGATCCCCAAAACTGGACAAAGTCCCTGAAATCACTTCCTTAACTTAATCAATCTAATTCTATACATTTCACCCCATGGTGTAGCCCAATCCCACAATATGAGTGAGCATTGGAGTGCAATAGAGAGTTAGACACTATATTACACACTAAGACATTTAGCAACAGAGAGAATGACAAAGTGTGAGAGACAGTCAACAAGAGATGGAGTGAGAGTGATGGGTGAGAAAGAATGAGTGAGACAGCAGGGCAGAGAGCGTGGGAGTGTGACAGAGCGAGAATGAATGAGTGAGTGGTTGTGTGAAGTGTTTGGTATGGCTATAATATATCACAAAGTGGAATAATTTGTTGATCTCTCTGTGATGAATAGGCACTTGGGCAAGATGCCGGTTGGTGGTCAGTCTCACGGAGTCAGATCTCTCATCAGAGAGTGGCACTTTCTAAAGGACGCACAGAGAATGGCAAAGCAAGAACTGTGCAGAAAATAATAACTGATTTTTATGGATTAAGGGAAGAATAAAACTGCCTTATTTATTTCATATTCTCTGATTAAATTATTCAAAATACCTCCAGCTTTACAACTTCATTTTTTTGAAAGTTTCTGAATATGTATTAAAAGCAGCAAAGCTGTCTGTTTAATATTTGAACATTTAATCTATTTGTTATTTAATGTTGCATGTTAAGGGATAAGACTTTGTGTGTGTTAGCACTATGGAGGTCAAATGCAAATATGTGAATGCCAAAACATCAGGCAAATTAAAACCCTGTGCTCTGCTCTGTAATTTTATATACAACAAGATATCTGGATATTTGGATGATGCATCTTCCGCCAGAAGGACCTGCATCTTTAGCCTGGCTCAGGTTCAGCATAAGCTCTTTTGTGAGTGTTGCTTTCACATGGGAGCTGTCACACAGTTATTGCCCCATCTGAAATCCTGCGAATGATGGATTCCATCAGTTTATCGAGTGTTTGTTTTGCAACTGCATCCATTTTCTTTTATATAAGAAATTTCATTTTGAGCAATTTATCATCAGTCACTTTCTAAAACATAATGAGAAAACTGTTATAGAGAGATGAGGCTGTTACGTGTGTGTGTGTGTGTGTGTGTGTGTGTGTGTGTGTGTGTGTGTGTGTGTGTGTGTGTGTGTGTGAATGTATGCGTATTCTACAAAACTTTTCCTCCCTTCTGTCTTCAGATTGCAAACTGTTGAATTTCAGTGTTTTGACTGGCAAGCCTACACGGAGTGGATTTTAGATGTGGTGAGATAGTAATGTTACTGGTGCAGTAATCCACATGTACTGACTCTGGGTACATGAGTTCAAATCCCAGCAAAGTGCCTGGTCAAATTTAATTAATAAATTTAAAACTGAAAGTTATTCTCAGAGATGGTGACCATGAAACTATCATCAATTTTGTACACATCAATCTGGTTTGTTAATGCCCCTTGGGGAAGGAAATCTGTCATTCTTACACAGTTCAGTTTAGACGTGACTTCAGACCCACAGGAATGAAACTCATTATTAACTGCCCTCTAAAATGGCTGAGCAAGCCACTTACTTCAAGGGCAATTAGCAATGGGCAACAAATGCTGGATTGACCACTTACACCCAAATCTCAAAAAGGAATAAACAAAAAAAACCACAAATACAAAAACATATTTGCAAATAACTACATATATGAAGGGTCATTTGGAAGATGCGAAAGCCTTCAGGTGATTTAGACAAGTTGAGTAAGTGGGCAAAAGCATGACCGATGTAGTATAACATGGACAAGTGTGGAGCTATCCATTTGGCCGTGTGAATAGAATGGCAGATTATAATGTAAGTAATGCTAGATTGGGAAATGCTGATGTCCAAAGACAGCCTACTGACCTCGTGCATCAGTTACTGAAAGCAACCATGTAAGGTGCAACAAGCTATTGGGAAGTCACACAGCACGATGGTTGTCATCGCAAGAGAATTTGATTACAGGTGAAAGAAGTCTTACTGCAGCTGTACAATGTCTTGAAGTGACCACAGCTGAAGTACTATGGTGTGATTTTAGTCTCGATGCCTAAGAAAAGATGTACTTGTCAAAGGTTCAAATGCAGCAATGGCTCATCAGACTGATTCATGGGGTGGCAGGTTTGTCATATGAGGAGAGATTGGGTTGATCAGGCCTGTATTTACTGGAGTTGAGAAGAATGAGAGAGGATTTCATTGAAATGTACAACATTCTTACAAGGCTGGACAGCCTGAAAAATGCAGGGATGATGTTTGGAGCAGGCAGGTGAGAATAGTTTAGTTTGAGATCATGTTTGGGCATTGACTGGTTGGACTGAAGGGTCTGTTTCAGTGTTGTATGACTCTATGGCTGTCTTGGCCCCAGGATTGTAAGCGCTGCTTTTGGTCTTTGTGGACAATGGACTAAAAAATGGGAAAGATACCAGTTCAAGGAAACTGTGGAAGATGACGGTTACAACTCTTAAAAAATGAGCTACTGGAATACATTGTGAGTTGTAAATACAACGTTGCCTTACTCAAGCTGTGAGGGACAATTTCAGATGGAATGGCATTACCTGTGTCTGTTTAGACAGTGACCAAACTATCTGATCTTGATAAAACAAAGAGCTGAGGATGAAGATCTGAAACAAAAAGAGAATTGCTGGAGAAACTCAGGAGGTCTGGCAGCATTTTTGGGAAGAATGCAAAGTTAACGTTCTGAATTTTTTTTTGATGTTGTTTGAGGGATAAATATTGGCCAGAACACCACAGAGAGCAAAGACAGTTTTATGCTTGGCTTTTCTATCAGTACTGGTCGTTGAGGGCTCAGAAAGGCACAACACAGAAACAACAAATTGATTGGTTCTAGGGTGGCGACCACAGCCTGCATATCTAGTCAATAAATAAAATCTTCCAGCCTACAAAGGAAAGCAACTTAATCACTCACTCTCTCTTCCGTGTGGAGAAATAACACAAAATCACCTGGTAGATATACTCACTCATGCCTTTGTAAGGTGCACTTTCTGTAAGTTCCCTTGTTAAAAGGAAAATCAGGAAAATGATGCTCAGAGGCACCAAAAGGCGAATTTGCAGCCAGCAAATAAAAGCCTCAGATTTGGTGCACATACCAACTGGTGCCATTATCAAAGACCCAGCAGAGGTGCTGGCACAGCGGTAAACAGTCGTCATCACCCCCCCCCGGGGTGTCCTCAACATTGACACTGCACCAATGAAACCTCATAGCTTCTGGTCAAACATGTGCAAGGAAACCCGCTGATGACCAAGCACTGTCCTCCCTCGGCTGATGAATCAGTACTCCTTCATGTTGAATGCCACTTTATTGGGGGGCAGGGGCTGCGGGAAAGAACTGAGGATGGCAAGGGCATAAAACGTACACTGGGTGGGAAACTTCAATGGCCCAAGTAGCTGATCGGGCTGGTTGGGTCCTGATGTACATAGCTGCTAGACTGGATCTGAGGCAGGAGGTGAGGGAACTAACAAGAGGGAAAAACACATTTATCTCATCCTCACCAATGTGCCAGCCACAAATGTATCTGCCCATGACAGTTTCAGACCTGCACAGCCTCATGACCACTGTACAGCCCTTCTGAACACAGTGCCTTCATGTTCAGCATATACTCGATTGTGTTGGCCTGCACCACTACATTGTTAAATAGGATAAATTTCAAAGAGATTTGAAATTTCTAACAAATTTAAGCTAACCAATCAGGAAGAGAAAGCTCCACAAATAACCCCACCCTCAATGATGGAGGACCCAGTACTTTCAGCAAAAGTCAAGGTTAGAGCACTTACAACCATCTTCAGCCAATAATGCCAAGTGAACCATCCATTTCAGCCTTCTCCTGACAACCAGCATCACAGAAGCTACTCTTCAGCCAATGTGGATATTGCACATGACAGAAAGGAATGGCTCAAAGCACTATGTACAGCGAAGGTTACAGAATCATAGAGGGCTTCAGCACAGAAGAAGGGCCCTCTGCCCATCAAGTCTGTGTCAGTCTAAAACAAAATGCCCTGACAACATTCCAGCAATAGTACTGAAGACTTTGCTCCAGAACTATCTAAACCCCTAAGCCAACCTGTTTCAGTACAACCTACAACACTGACAATGTACCCAATGTATGAAATTGCCCAGGGATGTTCTGTTCACTAAAAGCAGGCCAAATTCAACGTGGCCCATTAGTGCCCTCTTGTTCTATACTCTCCATCATCAGGAGAATGATGGAAGACACTATTCTCCAGTGATATTTGCAAAGGAATAACCTACTCACTGATGCTCAATTTGGGTTCTGCCAGAGCCACTGAGCTCCTGGTCTCTTTGCAGCTTTTGTTAAAACATGGACAAAAGAGGTGAACTCCGGAGGGGAGGGAGTGTCTGCCCTTGACATCAAGGCAGAAGCAGCCTGTGTCCATATGCAATTATAACTGTGCAATATCCAGGTTTGTACTAATAACTTGCAGGAGACATTTATATCACGTAAGTGCCAAGCAACGAACATCTCCAAGCACAGAGAATCTAACCATCCCTCATTGATATTCAATAGCATAATCAGCACCAAGGAACTCAGCTCCTAACTCCCCAAAACCTGTCCGCAACGCACAAGTCAGCAGTGTGATGGAAAAGAGATGGTAGGAACTGCAGATAGAACATGGAACATAGGACAATGCAGCGCGGAACAGGCCCTTCGGCCCTTGATGTTGCGCCGACCTGTGAACTAATCTAAGCCCATCCCCCACACTGTCCCATTATCATCCATATGCTTATCCAAGGACTGTTTAAATGCCCCTAATGTGGCTGAGTTAACTACATTGGCAGGCAGGGCATTCCACGCCCTTAGCACTCTGAGTAAAGAACCTGCCTCTGACATCTGTCTTAAATCGATCATCCCTCAATTTGTAGCTACGTCCCCTCGTACAAGCTGACATCATCATGCTCGGAAAAAGACTCTCACTGTCCACCCTATCTAATCCTCTGATCATCTTGTATGTCTCTATTAAATCCCCTCTTAGCCTTCTTCTCTCCAATGAGAACAGACCCAAGTCCCTCAGCCTTTCTTCATAGGGCCTTCGCTCCAGACCAGGCAACATCCTGGTAAATCTCCTCTGCACCTTTTCCAATGCTTCCACCTCCTTCCTGTAATGGGGTGACCAGAACTGCACGCAACATTCCAAATGAGGCCGCACTAGCGTTTTGTACAGTTGCAGCACGACATCACAGCTCCGGAACTCAATCCCTCTACCAATAAAACCTAACACACTGTAAACCTTCTTAACAGCACTATCAACCTGGGTGGCAACTTTCAAGAATCTATGTACATGGACACCAAGATCCCTCTGCACATCCACACTACCAAGAATCTTTCCTTTGACCCTGTATTCTGCCTTCCTATTATTCTTCCCAAAGTGAATCACCTCACATTTATCCGCATTGAACTCCATTTAGATTAGGTTAGATTAGATTCTAATCTAATCTAAATGTCTAAATGGAGTTCAATGTGGATAAACGTGAGGTGATTCATTGCCACCTTTCAGCCCAATTCTGCAGTTTATCCAAGTCTCCCTGCAACCTGCAACATTCTTCCACACTGTCCACCACTCCACCGACTTTCGTGTCATCTGCAAACTTACTAACCCATCCACCAATGCCTGTGTCCAAGTCATTTATAAAAATGACAGACAGCAGAGGTCCCAAAACAGATCCTTGAGGCACGCCACTAGTAACCGGACTCCAGGCTGAATATTTTCCATCAACTGTCACTCGTTGCCTTCTTACAGAAAGCCAGTTTCTAATCTAAACTGCTAAATCTCCCTCAATCCCATGCCTCTGTATTTTCTCCAATAGCCTACCATGTGGAACCTTATCAAAGGCTTTACTGAAGTTCACGTACACCACATCAACTGCTCTACCTTCACCCACATGCTTGTTATCCTGACTTTGAAATATAACGCTGTTCCTTCACTGTTGCTAGGTCAAAATCCTGGCGCCCTCCTGAATGGCATTATGGTCCACCTACACTAAATGATTTGCAGCGGCTGAAGAATGCAGCTCACCACCCCCCTATGGGGATGGGCACTAAATGCTGCTATGTCCGCAATGTCCACATCCCATAAACGAACAAGAAACGTATCACCTTTAAAAATGTCTAGAGTTCTCTCTGTACCTTGACCGAGAGTGTGCCCTGTAGCAGACTAACAGGCATCGTTTTGGTTTTATCACGAACACTATCCAACCTCCAATACAGAATGGCTTAGGTACCTGACAAAGTTCTTCTGAATCAACAACACCTCTGTACAGCATTTATAATGGTGTAAAACATTGCAAAGCTGCACAGGAACGATTATTAAGCATCGTTTGACACATTAGATAGGGACATATTGTTCCCTCTCATAAAAGTATTGAGAGGGAGAAGGCACTGATTTAAGGCAGCAAGGTGCAGAGCTGAGTGAACACAGTAGGCCAGGCAGAATCAGAGGAGTAGGAAAAGCTGACGTTTCGGGTCTGGCCCATTCTTCAGTAACAGGGAGGGGAAGGGGACTCTGAAATAAACAGAGAAAGGGAGAGGCAATGACTTATCCAACTTCCATCTGCCTCCCTCTCTCTCTATTTATTTCAGAATCCTTTTCCCCTCCCCCATTTCTGAAGAAGGGTCCCAACCCGAAACATCAGCTATCCTGCTTCTGATGCTGCCTGGCCTGCTGTGTTCATCCATCTCTATTCCTTGTTATCTCAGACTCCAGCATCAGCAGTTGCTACTATCTCTGTTTAAAGGTAATTTGCAAAAGAATAAATTCAGATTTATTGTCAATGTATGTAAAAATAGGGTGAAAAGTGTTTGTTTGTGTGCTGAACGCAAAGTGTTGCCACACCCCAGTGCCAAGAAGCAAATTTGATTAGACAAAAAAAACCCTTCTCACACAGCGAGCAGTCAGGGCCTAGAAGGCACTGTCTGGAGATGTGGTGGAGACAGGTTCAACTGAGGCTTTCTAGAGGGGCATTTTATGGTTATTTAAATCGAAACAAGGTGCATGGATATGGGAAAAGGGTAGCAAAATGCTCAGAGATCTGGTTGAAGACACAATTAGTTAAAAAATCTTTTTCTCCATCTTAATATTTTTGCGATTCACTTGGAGATATTGGGACAAAATGTACAAAAGCTTGATCAAAGAGGCAAGTCTCATGAAGTTTCTTAAAGCAGAAGACAGAGATGGCATTTAAGATCCAGGCAACCGAAAGCAAAGCCACCAAACAGGCATTAATTAAAATCAGGAACGTGCAAGGTGCCTGAATTGAAAGGTCTCGTGGATCTAGAGCAGGTTATAGGGATTGGAAAATGTGTCTTGGATGGCAATTGGTCACAGTGGATACTTTCCATTCACCTGAGTAGGCCTCCATTTAAGATTTCATCTCAAAAATAGCATTTATGACTATGTGGCACACCGTCAGTATTGCTGCATCTGAAGTACTTGGATCAGATAAAAATTGCATTTTTCGCTGACTTGGTAAGAGATCGTATTCACTTTGAATAGCTTGAGAAACGCAAGGCAATACAGCAGCATCTGCCCCAGGATTGTGAAGTTGTCTTCCTAAATGCTTAGGATGTTGCACTCACCTTCACCTCAGCTTCCTTTAGTAATGTTTTAATTTTTCCTTCTCTGGCATAGTCCACTGGTGTGTGTCCCATTTCATTCTGCAGTAAAGGATTAGCACCTGAATGAGAAACAATGTGAAAGTTCAACAAGACTGGCTTCCCTAACAAGCCTATTGAGAACTCCATCTCTGCCACTTCTGACAAATTAACATTCCCACCTGCAACCATCCCCTACTCCTCCTCCAGATCCGCCTCTCAATCCCACCCTCAACCTATCCTCATTCCTGCGTTTCGTGCCATTGTCAATTCACCATTCTATATGTCCAGGTGCCACTTTCATCTTGCACACACTCTTGTGCTGAGTTGTAATTCAGCAAAACTACTCCCCCACCCGTATGCTTCATTAATTGTCAGCCTAATCTGAGCAGGAGTAGGGAAAAGTTGGGAAAATTAATAGCTTCCGAAAGCCAGGGACAAAGATGTATTAAGGCAGAGATGCCAGGGACAGAGTTCCTAAGGATGAGACCTGGCGATTACAAGCTGAGAAGCAGGACGTGCAGAGAAGTTCCATTCCAGAACAGGCCAGTGGACATCAAGATAATAAAATGTGAGGCTGGATGAACACAGCAGGCCAAGCAGCATCTCAGGAGCACAAAAGCTGACGTTTCGGGCCTAGACCCTTCATCAGAGAGGGGTTGGGGAGAGGGAACTGGAATAAATAGGGAGAGAGGGGGAGGCGGACCGAACATGGAGAGTAAAGAAGATAGGTGGAGACAGTATAGGTGGGGAGGTAGGGAGGGGATAGGTCAGTCCAGGGAAGACGGACAGGTCAAGGAGGTGGGATGAGGTTAGTAGGTAGCTGGGGGTGCGGCTTGGGGTGGGAGGAAGGGATGGGTGAGAGGAAGAACAGGTTAGGGAGGCAGAGACAGGTTGGACTGGTTTTGGGATGCAGTGGGTGGGGGCAAGAGCTGGGCTGGTTGTGTGTGCAGTGGGGGGAGGGGACGAACTGGGCTGGTTTAGGGATGCAGTAGGGGAAGGGGAGATTTTGAAACTGGTGAAGTCCACATTGATACCATATGGCTGCAGGGTTCCCAGGCGGAATATGAGTTGCTGTTCCTGCAACCTTCGGGTGGCATCATTGTGGCAGTGCAGGAGGCCCATGATGGACGTGTCATCTAGAGAATGGGAGGGGGAGTGGAAATGGTTTGCGACTGGGAGGTGCAGTTGTTTGTTGCGAACTGAGCGGAGGTGTTCTGCAAAGCGGTCCCCAAGCCTCCGCTTGGTTTCCCCAATGTAGAGGACGCCGCACCGGGTACAGTGGATGCAGTATACCACATTGGCAGATGTGCAGGTGAACCTCTGCTTAATGTGGAATGTCATCTTGGGGCCTGGGATAGGGGTGAGGGAGGAGGTGTGGGGACAAGTGTAGCATTTCCTGCGGTTGCAGGGGAAGGTGCCGGGTGTGGTGGTCTCGAGAACGCCCTTGACCGCGTCTCCCGTATTTCCCGCAACGCATCCCTCACACCCCGCCCCCGCCACAACCGCCCAAAGAGGATCCCCCTCGTTCTCACACACCACCCTACCAATCTCCGGATACAACGCATCATCCTCCGACACTTCCGCCATTTACAATCCGACCCCACCACCCAAGACATTTTTCCATCCCCTCCCCTGTCTGCTTTCCGGAGAGACCACTCTCTCCGTGACTCCCTTGTTCGCTCCACACTGCCCTCCAACCCCACCACACCTGGCACCATCCCCTGCAACCGCAGGAAATGCTACACTTGTCCCCACACCTCCTCCCTCACCCCTATCCCAGGCCCCAAGATGACATTTCACATTAAGCAGAGGTTCACCTGCACATCTGCCAATGTGGTATACTGCATCCACTGTACCCGGTGCGGCGTCCTCTACATTGGGGAAACCAAGCGGAGGCTTGGGGACCGCTTTGCAGAACACCTCCGCTCAGTTCGCAACAAACAACTGCACCTCCCAGTCGCAAACCATTTCCATTCCCCCTCCCATTCTCTAGATGACACGTCCATCATGGGCCTCCTGCACTGCCACAATGATGCCACCCGAAGGTTGCAGGAACAGCAACTCATATTCCGCCTGGGAACCCTGCAGCCATATGGTATCAATGTGGACTTCACCAGTTTCAAAATCTCCCCTTCCCCTACTGCATCCCTAAACCAGCCCAGTTCGTCCCCTCCCCCCACTGCACACACAACCAGCCCAGCTCTTACCCCCACCCACTGCATCCCAAAACCAGTCCAACCTGTCTCTGCCTCCCTAACCGGTTCTTCCTCTCACCCATCCCTTCCTCTCACCCCAAGCCGCACCCCCAGCTACCTACTAACTTCATCCCACCTCCTTGACCTGTCCGTCTTCCCTGGACTGACCTATCCCCTCCCTACCTCCCCACCTATACTCTCTCCACCTATCTTCTTTACTCTCCATGTTCGGTCCGCCTCCTCCTCTCTCCCTATTTATTCCAGTTCCCTCTCCCCATCCCCCCTCTCTGATGAAGGGTCTAGGCCCGAAACGTCAGCTTTTGTGCTCCTGAGATGCTGCTTGGCCTGCTGTGTTCATCCAGCCTCACATTTTATCTTGGAATTCTCCAGCATCTGCAGTTCCCATTATCAGTGGACATCAATCTGTGCATGTAGTAGGAGCAGTGGCAGAGTGCAGTCAAGACATGGAAAGGATTCGTAAACAAAGATAACGCATCAGAAGTACACTCACACACGTTCCTACTAGTATCTCACAGAGCTATCCATTATCCTATCGCGAAATTATATACATGATGCATCAGAAAATAAACACAAATAAAACGTAATGTAGATCTCTGACAAGCAGTAAGTTTTTTTTTTACAAGATTACAGCCTGGGTGAATATCCGTTCTCAGGGAGATGTGTGGCGTGCCCCTAAGCATGTCTGCTGCAGTGAAGGATTTATTCTCTGCTCTTTGCAATATTGATCGCTACTGTACAGAGACACTCCTAAGGGTGGCATTGCAAAGGTTTGCCTGCACGCTATCAGTTCAAGAGTTTTATGAGTACTTAAAAAATCATATATATAAATACTGGATTGTAGCCCCTGGCAGTGTGCATGGGCAGTTCAGGGCATTGGAATGTGTTGTGTACTGAAAATGCCAACTGGGCTCAACTAATCTCACTGTTTCATTTCTCATCCATTGTCTTGAGAGCTTCACAGAATGATACAACAGAAACGCAGGTCATTTGGTCCATTGTCCATGTGAAATAGCTATCCAATTAGCCTCTTTCCCACTGTCCTTGACCCATAGCTCCATAAGTGATTCCCTTTTCAAGCATTTAACCAATTCCCCTTATTGCTGACTGCTTCCACTGTCCTCATGTTGCCATACAGACCTACTACACAGAAAAAGGGCCCCTAGGGCCCACTGAGCCTGCACTGATCATAAACAAGAACTGAACCATTCCAATCCCATTTTCCAACACCAGCATTCCCATAGCCTTGTATACTTACAATGTAAAGGTGTACATCTAAATACTTATGAAATGTCATTCACGTCTGTGTTTAGCTATGACTCAGGGCGTGGATAGGTACGTGGGGTTGGGATATTATAGTCATTACAGAAATGTGGCTAAGGGAAGGACAGGACCAGCAGCTTAATGTGTCATGGTACAAGTGTTTTAGGTGGGACAGAGGTGGAAGAAAGAGGGGAGTTGCATTTTTGATTAAGGGGAATATCACAGCAGTAGTCAGGGATGAAATAACTGAGGTATCATCCAGTGATGTTTTGTGGGTTGAACTAAGAAATATGAAGTGGATAGTGACATTACTAGAGTTGTACTACAAATAGGCCACAAATAGTCGACGAGAATTAGAGGGACAAATATACAGGGAGACTGCAGAGACCTGCAGGAGAAAAAGGTTTGTTATTGTGGGAAATTTTAATTTTCCTAACATAGACTGAGACTGCCATAGTGTCAATGGTTTAAAGGGGGTGGAATCTGTTAAATGTGTTCAGGAAAGGTTCCTCAAGCAGCGTATAGAGGGTCCTACTCGGGAAGGGGCAAAACCCGGTCTAATGTGGGGAAATAGGGCAGGACAGGTGACTAAGGACACAGTGGGGGAGCACTTTGAGACCAGCGCCATCATTCTATTAATTTTAAAATAGTTATGGAGTGGGACAAAACTGGTCCACAGGTTCAAGTTCTAAACTGCGGCAAGGTGAATTTTGATGGAATTAGACAAGAGCTTGTAGGGGTTGATTGGAGAAGTCTGTTTGCAGGTAAAGGGACCTCTAGCAGGTAGGAGGCCTTTAAAAGTGTGATAGCTAGAGTTCAATGTCGATATGTTCCTGTGAGTGAAGGCCAAGGTTGGCAGCAGTAGGGAACCCTGGGTGACGAGATATTGAGATTTTGACCAGAAAAAAAAGAAGCATGGCTCAGGTACAGGCAGCTGGGATCAAGGGAATCCCTGGAGGTACATAAGGGATACAGGGGTTTACTGAAGGAGAAAATCAGGAGGGCGAGAAGGGGGCATGAGACAGCTTTGCCTGAGAAGATCAAGGTGAATCTAAAGAGATTCTTTAAGCATATTAAAGGAAAAAGAATAACTAGAGAGAGAATTGGATCCCTCAAGGACAAAAGTGGGCATGTATGTGTGGAACTACAGGATGTGGGCAAGGTCCTCAATGAATATTTCTCCTCTGTGTTTACTGTGGAGAAAGACATGAAGACTTGGGAGCTTGAGGAAGTTTGTGGCGATATCATGGGGACAGTCTATATCATGGTAGTGGAGGTGCTGGAAGTATTAGATGTATGAAGGTGGATAAATCTCTTGGTCCTGATCGGATATATCCAAGAACCCTGCAAGAGGTTACAGAAGAAATTGTGGGGGCCCTGGCTGATATATTTGCATCATCGTTAGCCATGGGTGAGGTTCCGAAAGACTGGAGGGTAACAAATGTTGTGTCCTTATTCAAGAATGGCTGTAAAGAGAAACACGGGAATTATAAACCAGTAAGCTTAACATCTGTGGTAGGTAAATTACTTGAAGATTCTGAGGGATAAGATGTACACGCATTTGGAAAGACAGGGTTAGATTTGGAGTAGTCAGCATGGCTTCGTGCGTGGGAGGTCATGCCTCAAAAATTTGTTCGAGTTCTTTGATGAAATGCCCAGGAAGGTTGATGAGGGCAGGGCGGTAGATATAGTCTATATGGATTTTAGTAAGGCCTTTGATAAGGTTCCACATGGTAGACTGCTCTGGAAGGTTAAATTGCATGGAATCCAGGGAAAGCTGTCAAATTGGATATGCAATTAGCTTGACGGTAGGAAGCAGAGGGTAATAGCGGAAAGATGCACGTTGAACTGGAGGCCTGTGACTAGTGGTGTTCCTCAGGGGTCAGTGCTGGGCCCATTGCTGTTTGTCATCTATATCAATGATTTGGATGAAGATGGTCAAGGCATGATGAGTAAGTTTGCAGATGACACTAAAATAGGTGGTATCGTGGACAGTGAGGAAAGTTATCAGAAATTGCAGCAGGATCTCGATCTGCTGGGGAGGGGAGTGCAGAAACGGTGAATGGTGTTTAACATAGATAAGCGTGAGGTGTTGCATTTTGCAAAGTCAAATCCAGGCAGGAATTTCATGGTGAATGGTGGCGCCTTAAGGAGTGTAGTGGAACAGAGGGACCTTGGAGTTCAGGTGCACAGTTCTCTGAAAGCGGAGTCACAGGTAGACAGTGCAGTGAAGGTAGTGTTTGGCTAACTGGCCTTCATCAGTCGTCAGGGTATGGAGTACAGAAGTTGGGAAGTTAGGTTGCAGTTGTATGGGATGTTGCTGAGGCCGCACTTAGAGTACTGTGTTCAGTTTTGGTCACCTTGCTATAGGAAGGATGTTATTAAACTGGAAAGAGTGTAGAAGAAATTTATGAGGATGTTGCCATGAATCAAGGGACTGAGTTTATAGCAAGAGGTTGGACAACCTAGGACATTTTTCTTTAGAGCGTAGGAGACTAAGGGAGATCTGATAGAAGTGTAGGAAGTCATGAGAGGCATGGATAAGATGAGTGCACTCAGTCTTCTTCCCAGGGTTGGGGAATCGAGGACTATAGGGTATCAGTATAAGGTAAGAGGGGAAAGAATACCTGACAGGCAATTTTTTTTTAACACACAGAGGGTGGCACACATATGGAACAAGCCCCAGCAGAAACGGTTGAGGTGGGTACATTAACAACATTAACAACATTTAGAAGGCATTTGGACAAATACATGGATAGATTTAGAAGGTTATGCACCAAGCGCAGGGAAATAGGGTTGACGTGCATGGACACTTTGGTCATCTTGGACCCATTTGGGCCAAAGGGCCTGTCTCAATGCTGTAGGGCTTTATGACTCAATTTGCAACACTCGCCTCCAAGTCAGAAGGCTGCAGGTTCAAGCCCATTCCAAGATTTGAGCCCTTCCAGTGAAATACTGAGGGAATACTGCACTGTCGAAGGTGTTGTTTTCTTTGGAGGAGATAGTAAACAGAGGGTCCATTTGCCCTCTAGGATCCTAGTTTACTGCTGTCTGGGAAAACAGATCAAACAGTAACATCAAAGGAAGGTAGAACGTTGATTGATTTGGGATTTTACAAAGTGTATTTTTCAGAAGAAGGGATTAAAGGAATTAACTGAGAAACAACAGGAATAAGTAGAAGTCAGGGCTAATATTACAAAGTGAAAGAAGTAAGCAAAGCAGGGTAGTACAGTAGCGAAGTACAGTAAGCATAAGAGAAGTAAGTTAATAGTATTCTTACACAGGCCTTTTTCCTAAAAAAGGGAGTAACTAAGGGTCTTAAGGGAAACTGACTCTGAGGAAAGGTTAAAAAGACCAGGATTGTTTTCACTGGTAAGACAGCAGCTGAGAGGAGACCTGATAGAGGTCTACAAAATTATGACAGGCATAGGGTGGATAGTCAGAGGTTTTTTCCCAGGGTTGAAGCTTCAATTACAAAGGGGCACAGGTTCAAGGCTAGAGACAGAAAGTTTAAGGGAGATGTGCGAGGGATGTTTTTCGTGCAGAGAGTGGCAGCAGCCTGGAATGCACTGCCAGAAGAGGTTGTGGAAGCTGACATATAGAAGACATTTAAGAGGCACCTGGATAGGTAGATGAATAGGGAGGGAATAGGGGGATATGGGTTGAAAAGCGGCAGGTTTGGTTTTAGATTAATTAAGGCACAATGGTCGGCACAGGCTTGGAGGACCGTAGGGACTGTTCCTGTGTTGCACTTTTTCATTTGTTCAAGTAGAGCTTGCAACTGTGAAATGTTCTTCCTGTGCTATGTGGCAAATCATGGAAGCTTCAGTAGTCCCTGGTGACCATGTGTGCAAGAAGTGCCCAGTTACTGGTGAACTGTATTTCAGAGCTGGAGCTGCAGGTGAGTTCACTGTGGAGCACCTGCAGTGCTGAACAAGTTGCGAATAACACAATCAGTGAGGTTGTAACACTGCAGGCGGGCATCAGGCAGAGTAAAAGTAGGGAGGTATCCCCTGTGGCTATCCTCCTTTTTAAAAGAAATACCCTTTTGGAAATTTTTAGATGACTATGCAGGGGAAAGCAGTTATTTAAATAACAGGCAGGAAAACACAAGCTTCACCGAAGGCTGCACTGATGATGTTACCCAGCAGGGTAATGAAGCACCTGCGGAACAACAAACCAGCTCAGCGAGCCAACCAACCTCAAGAATCTAGTTCGTTCTGAAGTAGGATTTAAGAAAAAAAACCTAAAAGGCTGTAAAGTCTAGTTTATTTTTGGTGCCATGTGATGGTGAGTATAGAAACAGGAGGCGGGTCCAGATGAATGCATTGCAGGAAAAATGGTGCTGGAAGATTGCTGGGACATTGGGACTGTTTTCAGGGCAGTGGGACCTATACAAGACGAATGCGCTGCACCTGAACTAGACCAGCATCCTTGTGGGCAGGTTAGCTTATGTTATTGGGGAGGGGTTGAACTAACTTGGCAGGAGCTAGGATCTGGACAGAAGGTCAGCACGAGGAGATTAATAGCCAAAATTAGAACAGATAGCAAATGAGTCAGGGAGGGGTAGGCATTATAGGCCAGTTAAGGTACAAGGGAATTTGGCAAGAGTGGATAGTATTTATTTTGATGTTGGGAGCCTGATGAACAAGGCAGATTGAGCTGAGGACACAAATTAAAACCACAGGGGTATGACATAATACTGTCACTGAGACATAGTTGGGTGAGGGAGGACAGGGCTGACAGTTCAATGCTCCAGGGTATAGGGTCTTCACTGGACATAAAAAAGGAGGGATGGATCAATCACAGCAGTAAGGAAATGTGACATCTTGGAAGGCACCTCAGGTGAAGTCACATGGGCAAAACCTAAAAACCAAAAAGGAGCAATCATACTGCTTCAAGTGTACTATAGGCGCCCTAACAGTTTGAGAGAAATAGAACAGCAGATGTGCAGGCTACTTTCAGACAGGTGTAAAACTAACAGGGTAGTGGTAGCAGGGAATTTCTACTTCCCCAACTTTAACTGGGGTAGTCATTGTGTGAAAGGTTTAGAGGGAGTGGAATTATTAATATACATCCCGGACACCTTTTTAAGCAAGTACATTAGAAGGTCCTACAAGAAAGCATGGCAGTTCTGGACTTAATCTTAGGTAATGATGCCAGATGAGTGGATTAAGAATCAGCAGGAAGCATTTTGCAGATAGTGATCATAACTCCATTAGATTCAAGGCTGATATGGAAAAGTGCAAGGTCAGACCTGAAATCAGAGTTTTAAACTGAGGAAAGGCCAGTTTTAACAAGATTAGGTCAGCGCGGACTAAGAGTGGGACACACTGAAGAAGGAAATATGGAGACTACAGCGTCAACATGTTCCAATAAAGACAAAGGATGAGTCCAACAAATCTGGTGAACACTGGATATCGGGTGATATACAACACTGGGTTAAGAGAAAAGGGAGAAGCTTAGGGCAAGTACCACAACTTCAAAACAGCAGAAGTGGAGTACAGAATGTGCAAAGAACTGGAGAGCAAAAAGGGAGGCATGAAAGAACAGTGGCAATAAAATAAAGGAAAATCCCAAGTTACTTTACATGTACATTGAAGGTAAAAGGATAATGAGGGAAGGAGTAGGACCCATTAAGGGCCACAATGATAATTTGTGTGAAGAACCAGAGGATGTACGTAGGGTTCTAAACATAATATTTGTGTCTACTAGTGACAGAGACAATATTGGTATAGAAACCAGGGAGAAGCTTTGTGATATAATTAAACACGGAGTAGAGGATATGAGTGGTCTGGCAGGCTTAAAAGTGAATACAAAAACAGAAATTGCTGGAAAAGCTCAGCAGGTCTGTGAAGAAAAATATCAGAGTTAACGTTTCGGGTGCAGTGACCCTTCCTAAAAGTCGAAATATCTCCAAGTGATGTGTATCCTAAGCATTTGAGTGAGACAAGGGAGGAAATAGCAAGGGTGCTGGCAATAATTTTAAATTCTTCTCCACCCACAGAAGAGGTACCAGAGGACTAGAGGATAACCAAAGTGGTGTCATTATTGAAGAAGGGACCAAATAATAATTATGAAGGCAGACTGGGAATGCTTTCCTTCGAAAAGAGGAAACTGAGAGAGGTTACAAGTAAGATACATGAAATTATGAAGGGCATAGATAGGGTAGACATAAAGAAACTTTACCCCTTGATAGAGGGATCAGTGACTACGGCATAGATTGATGGTACGAGCCAGGAAGTTTAGAGATGTAAGGAACAACATTTTCACCCAGAGGCTGGTGGGAATCTGGAACTCATTGCTGCAAGGGTGGGAGAGGAAAAAACCCTCATTACAACTGAAGAAGCATTTACATGTGCACTTGTGATGCCAAGGTAGACAAGGCTCTGGTCCAAGTGCTGCGAAATAGGTTTAGAATATTTAGTTGGTTGTTTTTGACAAACAAAGATTCAATGGGCCAAACAACACTTTTCTGTGCTGTAGACCTCTTTGATTTTGAAAACCTTTATAAAATGATCTGTTCCTAAACACCTCTGCTCTAAGGAGACAGATTTCAGCACCTCACATCTCTCCACATAACTAAAGCTCCTCACTTCTGGCATTAACACCAATTCACTTCCCTCTGCATCGTCTCCAGAGTTTTGGCATCCTTCTTAAAATGTAGTGCCCAATATTAACATAATTCTCCAGTTAAAACCTGATTGGTGATCTAAAAAAAAGTTCAGCCACACTGTCTAGATTACTTCTCTGTATTTGCAGGGCATGTGTGGGTGGCAGAGTAGTCACCTGGTTCCCTCTCGTCAATCTGCTTGACAAGGGGCAGTAGGTAAATACAAGAACTGAGAGAGAAGCTTCTTTACAGACTGGATCCCTGTCTTGACGATGCCAAGGCAAGTTCGGCTGTCTCAGGAGGGTTGAGGGTGCACAGATGCTGGACTCTTACCTTCCCCTATTGTCTCTGTATTTCTCTCTTTTGCTCTGAACGTCACTGTCTTCCTGCTTCCCCGTTATTTTCTCTCTTTCTGCTCATTGTCTTCCAGTTGCCCTTTTACTGCCCTCTGTCTCCTTTCCACTATTTCCCCGTCATGCCCTGCACCTCCCCCTTGTCACTGTCTGTATTGGTATCGGTTGAGAATGAGAGACAGGTAAAATGAGCCTTGGATAGCTGTAGTATTCTTTGTTTAAACGCTGGGGCAGTTGCTTTAATACTCACTCTCAATTAGTTTCCTTTTCATCAATAATGGAATTTGCCTAATCAGTAAAGAATGACACAGTAATCACACAATCAATGGGGATAGAAAAATGACTGCAATATAATACTATAGCAGCTCAGGCCATAAATTACTAAGCAAGCCATTAAAGAATCATTATTTAAAGGTGTGGAGGAGACAAGGCATTTAGAAATAAAATCCCCTAACAGGACACTGAGAAACATTGGAAGTTTGCCACTGCTTCTTGGGTTGTGTTATTGGTTATGAACTCTCCACATATGAGACAGAGGGAACTGTGGTGCATTGATTTCTGACCTGCCTGGTCATTTCCCTCAGTATAAGTTGGCATTTCAAATGCTGGAATAGAGAAAATAGAATCAGAACAAGATGTCTATATTCTAACTTGTATCAAGCCCATTTCATTCACCACTGTAATCCCTAAATTAATTGGTTCCAATCAATTTTGAAGTTCTCATCCTGATTTTCAACGTTATGGTCTCATGTCTCCCTTTCTCTGTAACCTCATCCAGCCTGACAACCATTTGAGACCTTCAAGTCTCTTGAGTATTCCTGGTTTTAATTATTCCACTATTGGCTCTGCAAGTCTGAAAGTCCCTCCCAAAATCTCTCCACCTCTATCCTCCATCAAGATGCTCTTCAAAAAAGTTCTCTTTGACTAAGCTTTTGCCATGTGTCCCAATATCTCTGTAAGCAGCTTTGTGTCAAATTTAATTTGATAAAATTCCTGGAAAGTGCCTTTACTGGCTTAAAGGTGCTAATATGAATGCAAACTGTTGCTTTATTTTCTTTGCTCTTAGAAGGAAAGGTCATAAGGCTGTTGAAAAATACCAAACAGATTCTCATCTTTCAAAAACACAGCAACAAAGCACAAAAACAGAAAAGTAATGTTAAAGGTTCATAAATCACAAGTTAGTCCTCAGTCAGTGTCCAAACCTGGGAACACCATAAGATGCAGGAACAAAAACAGGCCGCTCAGTCCATTGAGTCTGCTGTGCTATTCAGTGAGGCCATGGCTGATCTCATGAATCTCAAAGCCAGTCTCCTGCCTTTGCCCCATAACCCTTGATTGAAATGAGAAAGAACTGCATAATTTTGGTCTTTACACATACTGGCTGAGCTTACCATGAAAGTCCAGCCCTCTCAACCGCACCTCTTTCCTGAGGCATGGTGATCCCCAGGTTAAACCACCATCAGTCCTCCCTCTCTCTGTCTAACGAATGAGCAGCTCTATGATCCACTGGGACAATAGCAACTTTATCATTGTCGTAAGAAACACAGCAGCAAGATTCCACAACTATCAATACGATGATGATCAGAAAACCTGATGTTATTTTCTTCTGATGGAACAGTGCGGCACTCCCTCAGCGTGACCCTCCAATACTGTGGCACTCCCTCAGCACTGACCCTCCGACAACGCAGCACTGCCTCAGTACTGACCTTCTAACAGTGCAGCTCTCTCTGAGCACTGATCCTCCGACAGTGTGGCACACTCTCAATACTGCAGTGGGTGTGTCAGCCTGGAGTTTTGTGCTGAAACACTATAACCCAGAAACCTGTAAAGCTGAGGCATGCACGCTGTGCACTGATGCATGACAGACACAGCTGTAAGGTAATTGACAAAAGAACTACAGGCAAATAACAAAGTTTTTGTTTGATCCAGAGATAGGGCAAGGGAAGAGATATTAATCTGATGGCTTTTGAAAGAGCCAGTGCAGGCTTGAAGGGCTGAGTGGTCTTCTTCTGTGCTGATTCATTCTACAATCTAAGTGTCTTCCAGGACACAGGACAGAATCTCTTCAAAAGAATACCACAAGATGCTTTATATCCACCTAGAGAGCATACAGGCCCTGAGTGAATGGTTTATCCAAAACTCAGCACTTCACACAGTGCAGTGCTGGCCCATCCGGGATGATCAAATCAATTCTCTGTATAGTAAACATATAGGCCAAAGCTATGAGACTTTTCCCACTGGTCTTTGTTAACAATCCCAGACCAAAACAATGGCTATTCACCTTATTGATATTTGTAGATCTGTTGTACCCAAGTGTGACACCTCATTACCCACCAAGTAGGTTCACTTGTGCAGCTGTCCTCACTGCCGTTCACGTATGTGGGTGTGTGTGTTATGCTTAAAAGCATGTACGAGAATTGATAAGGTTCAACTCATACGCAAAGCTCTCTACACTCTGAACTGAATGTGTGCCAGGGCCTTTTAAAATGTTTACAAAATAGAACATCAGCTGTCGGAGCTGGGATTGGGAGAAGATAACACTCTAATGTGAGTAAATGTACAAGACTGCAGGATGGCAAATGGACTCCACTTCTGCTAAAAGGGCCTAACAAAGGCGGAGATTGCAATTATTTGACAAGGCTGAGTTTCACATTCTCCAGACTGCTCATCTGCCCACAACCCAGCTCAACACACTCCCTGCCCTGCTATCGTTTAAAAAAAACCCTTTCACAGAACTACGTGGCACTGAGGGAGATAATCCAAAGGACAGCATTATACAGTGTCAATGTGGAGGCACAGGTAAGAACAGTTTCCACTCAGGGGCAGATTAGACATTCCCAAGCGATTTAAAGCACTACATTTTAGAGGCAAGAATTCCTGAGGCACACCTGGACTCTCCGGGCTCTCTCTGAGAGTGTCATACTGGAGTGGGCTGCTAGGTATCTCTGTCAAATGCCTCATGCGCAATCAATGTCTGTTACCTCACTGCAGCTACAGACGTTACACAGTTTGCAGTGCAGTGGTGCTGCTGTCTCACAATGGGTTCACAGTTAAAACATAAAAGAAACATCCTTAGCAACTCATGCACCATCAGCTCATCACAACTCGTTGTTTCTCCCTTTGACAGTTCAGCTCCATTTGCCTGTGCTAGTCAGGCTTGTTGGCTTCACCTCTAGCACTGAGTGTTTAACAACTAGCTGGACTACAGATGACTGAGGCGTACAGCACAGAAACAGACCCTTCAGTCCAATTCATCCTGGCCAACCAGACACCTCAATCTGACCTAGTCCTTTTTGCCAGCATTTGGCCCATATCCCTCTAAGCCTTTCCTTTTCATGTACCCATCCAGTTACCTTTTAAATGCGGTAACTGTACCAGCCTCCACCACCTCCTGTGGCAGCTCCTTACATATACACACCACCATCCTCTGCATGAAAAAAGTTGCCCCTTAGGTCCCTTTTAAATCTATCCCTTCTCACCGTAACTTCTCACGAGCGGATCAACATAGAGAGGCTTCACCTCCTAACATTAAGCATTGACATAAAGAAACAGCTTTTTTATGAAGGACATATTTCAATGAACAGGTCTGTACCCACTCGATCTCGAAAGGTGAACTCTAACCCACCAGGCAGATGGCTCAGAAATATAAAAACCGAAATAACTCTGGATGCTGTATATCAGGAATGAAAGCAAAGTTGCTGGTAAAGCTCAGCAGGTCTGGCAGCATCTGTGAAGAAAAATCAGAATTAACATTTTGGGTCCGGTGACCCTTCCTCAGAACTTTTGTGCCTCAAAAATATAGTTGGATTGTGAACCCATGTGTATCCTGTTTTTGAAAAAGATTGCACCAATAAATATCATTCCAGCAGTGGGGTATTGATGAATTTTCATTGCATGCTAATGAATGCATTCAGATTCCCTATCAGGATCCTGAAAACCTGACAGCAAAACTCTTACCTGCGGTCAAAAAGCTGAGTTTTTTTTTCCTTCTGCCCAATTAAGGTCCCCTGCCCGGCCTTCTAAAAGCTCTGCGTACATGTAAGAAAATTCTGCTCATTATGCATTGTAAGAGCTTTTCAATTTGTAACCCCTTTCCTCAAAGCCCTGCAAATTTTATCGTTTCCAATACTGATTCAACTCTCTGATGAAACTTATTAGCGGATCTGCCCTTACAGGCAGTACACTACAGAATATAACACTCACTATGTAAACAAATTCATTCATGCGTGAGATGTGGGTGTTGTGGCTTGACCAGCATTTATTGCCCATCCCTGGTTGTCCTTGAGGTGGTGATGGTGAGCTGCATTCTTGAACTACTGTAGTGTGTGCAATGAAGGGACACACAATGTTAAGTTGCGTCATCTGGTTAACGAGTCACCTGCCAGTGTGAAGAATTTCTATGCATCTTTTACAAACCAGTAAATAAAGTTGATATTCAAAGGTATGTCAATATTAAGGAGGAGGAGAGGTGTTGAGTGTCTTGAAAAATATGAAGGTAGATAAGTCCCCAGGGTCTGATGGGTTCCATCCCAGAATACTGAGGGAGTTAAGGAAGAGATGGTTGGGGCCTTGACAGAGATCTCTGTACCCTCTTTAGCTACAGAGGACCCAGAAGACTGGAGAGTAGCCAATGTTATTCCTTTGTTGAAGAAGAGCAACAGGAATAGCCAGGAAATTACTGCAGAAGATTCTTAGGGACAGAATTTACTCACGTTTAGAAAAGAATGACTTATTAAGGATGGTCAGAGCAGCTTTGTGCAGGGAAGGCCTTAGGTCACAAACTTGATTGAGTTTTTTGAGGAAGTGAAGGTGAATGTTGAGGACAGGGGAGTGGATGTTGTCTACATGGACTTTACTAAAGCATTTAACAAGGTACCTTATGGTAGGTCGGTCCAGAAGTCACATGGAATCTATGGTGAGTTGATAAGTGGGATACAAAATTGGTTTGGTCATAGAAAGGAAGAGGGTTGTTGTGGAAGGGCATTTTTCTGACTGGAGGTCTGTGACCAGGGGTGCTCTACAAGGATCAGTGCTAGGACCTCTTGTTTGTTTTTTTTATATATATGTGGATGAAAATGTAAGTGGTCTGATTAATAAGTTTGCAGGGGGTTTGAAAATTGATGGAGTTATGGACAGCGAGGCAGGTTGTCAAAAGGTAAATCACGATATAGATGAGTTGGAAAGTAAACACAGACACGCATGAGAATTCCTAGGGACATGGTTCTCCACCCACAATACAATCAACAAACATAGAATTGGACCCCATGCACAAACCCATACAGATCAAAACCGGAAATGACACTACTCCCCATAACGGACCAGACAGTATAAATTCCAAGCAGAGTAGAATATTAAAACTTCATTGGAGGCTCCACTAGCATGGTGACTAAACATCTGAATGAGAACAAGTCAGCTCGACGTGCAAGTCAACAACTTTCGCTTGTTTTTCCTAATGTTTTAGGAGCTGTGGGGCAACCTATTGCAAGTCTATAAAATTATAAGAGGAATAGATAGGGTAAAAAATCAGAGTCTTTTTCCCAAGATACAAAGGTCAATCCAGGGGCCAAAGCTTGCCAGGGTATAAGGCAAGAGGGGGAATGTTTAAAGCAGGTGTATGTATAGGCAAGCTTTTATTTTACAGAGGGTGGTAGGTGCTTCAAACGTGCTGCCGAGTGAGGTGGAAGAAGCAGCTCCAAAAGCAACATTTAAGAGGTAATTAGACAGACACATGAACAGGCAGGGAATAGAGGGATATGGACCACGTGGAGACAGATAGGAATAGTTTAGAACAGCATCATGGTCAGCACAGGCATGGTGGGCCAAAGGGCCTGTTGCTGTGCTATACTGTTTTGTGTTCTATGTAAGGAACACAGCATAGTGCACGAAAGTGAAATTGAGGTCGAAGATCAGCCATGACCTAGTGCACAGCAGAACAAACTCAAAGGACCAAAAGGCCTACTCCTGCTTTTCATTTTTCTGTCCCTATTCAACGAAAATCCTTTCGTGATTTTAAACATTCAAGTCTCGGGATAAAGAGTCACCATTTATGACAGAGATGAAGTGGAATTTCTTCTCTCAGATGGCCATGAATCTGTGGAATTCTTTACTGAAGAGGGCTGACAAGGCTGAGGTAGGCAGATTAATAATCAGTAAGGGAATTAATGATTATGGCAAAAAGGCAGAAAGTAGAATTGAGGATTATCAGATCAGCCATGATCTCATTGAATGGCAGAGAGACTCAATGGGCTGAATGGCCTGCTTCTGTTCATATATCTTATGGCCTCTCCTCAACTTTCTTTCCTCTGAGGAGAAGAACCTCAGTTTCTCCATCTCCCTGCTCTCTTACAACAATTTACATTATGATGGTATATTTAACATCTCAAAATGCTTCAGCGTAACATAAAGACACACCACATTAAAGTGGACGATGGTAATGTTACTGGACTAGTAATCTTGAGAATGAGGCTAATACTCTGGATACATGGGTCCATGGCTAGATAAATATAAATTCAATTCATTAATCAGGAATTGAAAGCTAGTCTCAGTAATTGTGACCATGATAACTACTAATTGTTGCAAAAATGCAAGTGTTTCACTCATGCCGTTTTAGGAATGAAATTGTCCACCCTTGCCCAACCTGGCCTCTGTGTGATTCCAGATCCATAGCAATGCGGTTGATTTGCCCCCTGAAATGGCAGAGCAAGCTACTCAGTTCAAGGGCAATTAGGGATGGAATGGATGAAAATTCTACCTATTTCAATGAGTGCAAATAAATACCATCCAAATAAACAGAGCAATTGGTGACTGCTTTGCAAATCACCTGAGAGAGTAGACAGGGTCTCAACTTAGTATTACATCTACAATACAGCCTCTCTCACAATACAATGCTCTGTTGGTGCCACAGCAGGAATGTTAGCCTCAATTTTGTGATCAATCTGTTAGAGCAGGACTTGAGCACCCAACAAAAAATCCCAAAGAACTGCAGATGCTGGAAATCAGAAACAAAAGCAGAAAGTGTTGGAGAAACTCAGCATGTCTGGTAGCGTCTGTGAAGAGAAAGCACAGTTAATGTTTTGGGTCCAGTGATCCTTTCTTCTGAAGTAGGTAACGGTGCTTTCAACTGAGCCCTAGCTGGCACAAAATATGGTGAACAGTTACTGAGGAAGGGCTGAGGGGTGGTGAATGTCAGACTCAGCTTTAGGACTTGTACCCTGGTAGGGAACAATGCTTTCAGTGGTGAGAGAAGGACAAAGGGAACAGTGCCTGGGAAAGGCAAAAGAAACACTAACAGATTCTATTCCTTGTGCAACAACTGCTTTCTCCGAGCTGGGAACCTTGACACTAACACAAAACAGGCTATACTCTGTGCACCTGTCCCCTAGCAGTATCCTCTTACCCCTATAACACACCGCCACAAACTGATGTATCCTCAGGGCACATCATTAAACAACGACTTCGCCCCCCACCCAACCACATGGCCCCTTTTTAATTCCCTCCTCTCCCTTCCATTGCTAAAGCCTGTTGTTAAACAAGTGCAGAGTTAATAAATGTTCTTCAGACGAGACATCCTGCTGCGTTCTGCTCTCTGTCTCACTTGACCTGGTCGAGACCTCTTGTCTCTTCCACGTGCCCTGGGTTTTGGAGCCTCCTCATACCTCCAGGCAAGGGAAGCTGTGACATTTGTCTGCACTGCCTACTGGAAGCTAGCAGATGCTTTGTGTCTTTTTGCTGGGATCCCCTCTTTCTGTCCTCCCCTCTGCCTCCACCTGCACCTCCAATGACTACCCCATTCCCTTCCTCAAAATCCCTCTCCTCTTTCAGAACACTGACTCCCGACAGCTTGGAACGGGATGTGGGAAATGTAATTGTTTTTAAACATGGGGCCAGATCAATAGGGAAACAGAGTGCTCTCTATCTTTGACCTGTCACAGGAGAATGGAACAGTAACAGCTGGAGATAACTCCACAGACATACGTAGTGTGTTAGTGAGACTGTGTTTCTCATTGGTTCCATTCAATAGAGGTGAAAGGCCAACTTGCAAAAACTTGTTTATATTCTCTCAGACTGCATCACTGATTACCAGACTGCAGTAACCAGCCTAATTTTGGAACTTAACCTGACAATGGTGCTAGGCAACTATTATCAGCCTGTCTTTTTCAGTCTCCTCTCACTGCTCAGTGCAAATGTATTTGGCTCTGTGAGTCTTTACATGTGTGTCTCTCTCTGTCACCCTCCACTTCTTTGAACGCAATGAAAATTCATTTTCGTGTGTAATACCCAGTATTTTAGCAAAGCAGGTGGATTCACTCGTGTCCTTTCTTCCGAATGAATGCTTTATTCAGTGCAGGCCTATTACTGATGAAAATAACACGCTTTTATGTAATACCCTTAACGCAGGAAAATGCCACAATACACTTCCAGGAAGGATGAATATGCGTTTCAGTAGCACTTTTGAGTTCAGCATGTCTCACTCACTTCACAACCAATGAAGTACGATCATTGTTATAAAGTAGGAAATGCAAAGGCCAATAATGCACTGCACAATCCCATATAAAGCAATAATAATAAAGACTTACTTAATCTGCTTTTAAGTGAAGCTGCTTGCAGGATAAATATTACACTAAAGTGTTGGTCAAAACATTATTGGACACAATCCAGCACAAAGCCACACTTGGAGTAATTAAAACAGATAATCAAAAGCTAAGTCAAAGAGGCAGATTTTACAGGAGAATTTCAAAGGAGAGGGGTTTCAGGATGGGATTCTAGAGCTTAGGGCCCAGGATGAACTGTGCCTGCCAGTGGTGGAACAATTAAATTCAGGGTTGCTCCAGAGGCCAGGATTGGAACGGTGCTGAATTCTTGGAGGGGTGTGGAGCTGATTACAGATGTGGAGACAGGAAAGACCATGCAGAGATGTGGGAACAAGGATGAGAATCCTAAAACTGATCTCCCTTTTGCAGCCCCTCAATGTCACAAAAACAAAATGCTGCACGTGCTGAAAGTTAAAAAACTAAAAGAATGAAGGCTGAAAAAACTCAGTACATCAGGCAGTATCTGTACAAAGCAGAGTTGTGTTATTCAACAAACTCAGGGGTTAATGGATGAATTACAGAATTATAACAGTGCATAAAAAGGGCACTCAGCTCATTATACCTTCAATGGTTCAATTATCTATTTCCAATCTGGTACTTGGTGTGAGGAAGAACACAGGGATCAACTTCCAGCGACACAAATGGTATCAGGTTACGAGGCAGTACAACAATGAGATGTGCAAGCGGTTTACGGCATAGTAATTAATGGTCATGTTTGAAAGTAGGAGGTGTGGAGATGCAAAGAGGTACGGGAGAAAACTCCCAGAGCTCAGGGCACAGGCAACTGAGGGCATGGCCGTGAATGACGGAGTGACCAAAACTGGGGGTTCTTCAGAGGGCAAATGTGAAGGAGTGCAGAGATCTTGGAGGGTTGCAGAGATGGAGGTGGTTACAGAAATTGAGAGCAGTGGTAGGATTTGAGAACAAGAGTGTGAACATTTAAACTGTGGAGCTACTGTACAATGTACATTAGTTTAGGGCTAGTGAATGGGACTCATTGTAGCTGAGACAGAGGTCAGCCAGTAAAACATTGGAGCAGCCAAAAGCAGAGGATTCCCCACATCCCATGAATGCAGATGAGTGGTTCAGCGACAGGTGAGCCGAGACAATTTACAGGAGCAAAATCGATAAATATTTCGTTAGAAACGGTCCGGGAGCAAAGATGGGGAAATGGATTTGTGGTACACATCAGTCTCTGATGAAGGGTCTAGGCCCGAAACGTCAACTTTTGTGCTCCTAAGATGCTGCTTGGCCTGCTGTGTTCATCCAGCCTCACATTTTATTATCTTGGAATCTCCAGCATCTGCAGTTCCCATCATCTCTAACTATATGTTGGGATAGGCCTGAATGGACTGAACAGTCTCCGCCCATTCAATGGGCAGGGAAGCAACTGAAATCAGATTGTCTGATTGACGTGGAAGGGTTAAATGATTGAGGAAAAAAAAAAATTCTGTGCCACTTATTGTGCCGTTCTTTTATTATGACACATATTGATTTTTGAATTACTCATCCTGCCCCTCCCCCACTGCCCAGCAAAGTTGCAATTCCAATAGAGCTGCTGAGAGAGAGAGAAAAAAAACAACCAAAGTCACTGAACTCTGCACCTTAGAAAGTCAGGCCCATCATTTACTGGGCTTACTTCACACCAGTGACGGATAGATTTCCCCACAGATGATCAGATCGATCCCAGTTTGGAGCATCTCTGTGTCCGGCTCGCACAGGAGCAAGAGGAAGAGAAAAGGGCAGGCATTGGGGTGGGCGAGTGTGGAGGTTATTAATCAAATATTATAAGCTGAGACCTCTAAACATGCTGCAGCCGCTCTACAGTGTCACCCAGCTGTTGACCTGCAGATAAAGACGGGCCTGTGGGTGGTGACTAATTGCTCAAAGGCTCTGGGGCCTAAAGGTTGTGGCCTTCACCAAGAGCCTGATGAGAGGGAATGCTGTGACACTGCAGAAGGCAACAAGACATTACAAGGCCAGGGACAGCTGCCTGTCCTTTATATAAAAAAGACGAGGCAGGGGGTTGGGGAGGGAAGAGGTTCACCAAGCAGATCTTCATCAACCACCCTGGTTCAAAGGCCAGAGATCCGTGGAAGTGAAAGGGGGAAAATGATGTTTTTCATTATTAAAGTGTAATATTTTATTGCTTGTTGGAATGGTCCGATCGATTGGGTTCTGAGTCAACAGGCCTATCAATTATTGAAGTACTTAGTCAAATAGTCGAGTACAAAAGGGTCGGGCGGGGGTGCACGAAGTAATAATGGGCAAACGGCCTGTAAAATAGCCTCTCTCCACCCGAGGTCAGCCTGAAGGAATAAAATCATCTTTTTTCACTTCTCCTTCCTTTCTCCCCCTCTTCCTCTAGGTCAGCTAACCAAATAGAAAAAGTGCGAACAAAACAGTGAGGTTCATTTCTGCAGCAAGGGAATTTCAAAGCAGGGGTCTTATGTTAAACTTGTACAGAACCCTGTGGCTAAACTACATTAGGAATTACTGCTAACAGTTCAGGTCTGCATCTTATTTTTTTTAAATGTCATTGAGGCACCATATAAAGTGTTTAAAAGATTTACAAGAATATCAAGAAGTCAGGAATGCTTGAATAGTTTGGGACTGGGCTGGGGTAGGGGAGGTGCGAGGCCATTTCTTTGAAAAAGGCAAGGCTAAGTAATGACTTTATAGAGGCCTTTAAAACTGTGAAGGGCATGAACACAGCAGATGTACAGAAAAGTTTTTCACTTGAGGTACAGGCCAGAACGGGGGTCATTCACATAACATAACCAGTAATACTACCAATTGAGAATTGAGGAGAAACATCTTTGACCAGCAGACTGGAAAGCACGTGAATCTTGCACAAAACTTGATATGCTCATGACGATGAATTACAATTCTGTGCGGCAGACATCAGGAAAAACATCAAGGCTCTGAAGATTGTGCAGAGATCGTATAAATAGGTAGCAAGGGTGGAAACTGTAGAAATTCTAGACACAGAATGTTTTCGTCATTGGACTAGGATTCTAGAAGCCTGGGCGAATGCTCTGAGAACAGGGATTCAAACCTCACAAAGAAAATCTGGAACTGAAAGCTAATCTCAGAGTTGGTGACAATCAACTGCCATCATTTTAATACTCATTTCTGGAACGCGGGTATCGCTGGCTGGGCTAGCATTTATTGCCCATATCTAGCTGCCTCTTGAGAAGGCGATGTTGAACTGCCTTCTTGAACTGCTGCAGTTCATTTGATATACAGACACTCACACTGTTGCTAGGGAGGCAGTTCCAGGAATTTGATCTCATGACAATGAAGCAACAACAATATATTTACAAGTCTGTGAGTGGCTTACAGGCGAACTTGCACGTGGTGTTTCCATGTATCTATTGCCCTTAAACCTTCTAGATGGAAGTGGTGCTGGGTTTAGAAGGTGCTGTTGAAGGAGCACGAGTGAATTTCTTCAGATATTATCTTGCAGACAGTACACACTACTGCTACTGACTGCCGGTGCTGAAGGGAGAGGATGTTTGTGGATGTGGTGCCAATCAAGTGGCTGCTTTGTCCTGGATGCCATCAGGCTTCCTGAGTGTTGTTGAGGCTGCACTCATCCAGGCAAGTGGGGAGTCAGGAAATGAGTTGTTTGCTATAGGATTCCCAGCTTCTGACATACTCTCATAGCCCCATTTTATATCTATGTCTGTATATATTATGTATATAACTTGTCAAATCCAGTTTCTGGTCAAAGTTGACTTTCAGGATGTTCTGACAGGTATTCAGCGATGTTAACACCATCAAATGTCAAAAGTCAATTGTCAGTTTCTCTCTTATTAGAGATGGTCATTGCCTGGCAGTTTTGTGGCATGAATATCACTTGCCACTTGTCAACTCAAACCTGGATATTGTCCAGTTCTTGTTGCATTTAGACGTGGATCATTTCATTATCTGAGGAGTTGGGGTTAGTGCTGAACATTCAGCTAATATCCCCACTTCTGGCCTTATGAAGAAGGGAGGGTCATTGATGAAGCAGCTGAAGATGGTTGGGTTGAGGACACTCACCCAAGGAACTCCTGTAGAGTGTACTGCCGGTGAGGGCGAGAAACAGGACAATAATGGCAACTGTGGCAGGGTTCCCCTTACGTTAATACTGGGACCTCTGCTCTGTCTCAAAATAAAAACATGCATCCCTGGAACCCTGCTTGTCAATCTCCTCTGTACTCACTCAAGCACCCTCACGTCCTTCCTGAAGTACAGGTCCACAGCTGGATGTAACATTATAGTTGTGACTTTTTCAGGGCTTTATCAAGTTTTAGGATGACTTCCCTATTTTTGCCTTCAATACCACTGCTTAACTTTACCTCTAATCCCAATATCCTATATACTATGCTAATTACTCTCTCAATGGGTCCCATCACCTTCAAAGATCAATGCTAGGAACAGGAGTAGACCATCAGCCCCTTCAGCCTATTCAAAAAGACCATGGCTGATCTGACTGCAACTTCAAATCTGCAATTCTGTTTACACCAACAACATTTCACACACACCCCCCTCACAAAACTGCCTAACAAATATCTAATGACTCTTCAATACAAGTAAATAAGGAACAAGATAGTAGCAAACCTCAGAACTGTTGTAATGGGAGCCCATATGGAAGATGATATAGAAGACAGGGAGGCGTGAGGTGGTTCATGAGGGCAATAAGAATGAGGAGATGCCAAAGAAGTGAGACAATGCCATTTTAAAACAGGTATGGAACAGAGAGAACTGGGCACCAACATATATTTGATTGGTAGCAGAACAGGTCAAGAAGATCATTAAAAGTGCTCAAGATACCCTTGGCTTTGCTAATTGAGAAGCTCAAAGGAGACACATTTACATAGTGGTACCTAGGACGAGAGATTTCAGAGTACGGAGATACAGGAGAGTTTTTCTTAAATTCATTGACGGATGTGAGACATGGGTTGTTGGGATAGCACATATTGTCAACTCCTGATTTCCTTTGAGAAGGTGGTGGTGAGCTGCCTTCTTGAATCGCTGCAGTCCATGAGCTGGAGGTAGACCCACATTGCTGTTAGGGAGGGTATTCCAGGATTTTGACCCAGCAACACTGAAGGACTGGTGATATATTTCAAAGTCAGGATGGCGAGGGGCTCAGAGGGGGAACTTGCGAGGGTTCCCAGGGGGACGTCCTCCATGGAGCACAGAAGGTTAAGGAGAGGTTACAGAGGTGTTCAAAATTATAAAAGGTTTCAATAGAATAAATTAAAAATCTACTTCCAGCAGCAGGTGGGTTAGTCACCCGCGAACTACAGGTCTGAAGATACAGGAAAGTATCCAGAAGCAACAGGAGATAAATAAATTTTATGCCAGGAATTATTCTGATCTAGAATAAATGCCTGAAGAGGAATGCATCCCAGAAATAACTGTAAACCAAAAAGTGTAATCACAGGAGGAGCTTAAAACAATTACCATGACACGGGAAACGGGACTGAGAACACTACAGAGCTAAAAGCTGACAAGTTCTGGGTCAATTAGGACTATCTAGTGTTTTAAAAGAAGTTCTGAAAGAGGGTCAAATCAAACCCGAGACACTATCTCCTTTTCTCCCTCCACAGGCCTGCTGAGTTTCTCCAACCTTTTTGGTGTTCATTTTAACAGAAGTGGCAAATTTAATGGTTTTAAATTTCAAAATTTCCTATGTTCTGCAAAGGTCCCATCAGAGTGAAAAACACAGAATGTAGCCCCCTCTAGAATGTAAGGTTACAGCAGAGCATTTAGAAAATCTCAAAGTCAAGTTCAGTTGTTAACTTTAAATCTGAGAGAGATAATACTTTTGCTTAAAATTTAAGTGGATAGGGCCAAAGGCAGGGGTTTGGAGTTAGGCCACAGGTCAGCAATGATTTCATTAAATGGTGGAACAAGGTCAAGGGGCTGAATGGCCTGCTCCTGTTTCTATAATATGGTCTGTAAAAGAGAAACTGCATTTTAATAATTCGTTAGAGCTCTTTGAAAATGTAACAAGCAGCAAGGAGAAAAGGGAACCAGTAGATGTGACATATCTGTAGCTGTAGAAAACCTCTGACAAGGTACCATAAACATTTGGGCAGGTAATTGGTTCATTAACAAGGAAAAATAGATCAGGCGCATATGTGTTATTTTCAAATGGATAAAATGTCATGAGAGGTGTGCCACAGAGATCAGTACCAGGATCTAAGCTATTTACAATCTATCAATTACTTGGATAAAAGGAATGAATTCAGACTGAAATATTTGCTAGTGACACAAATAGTGGTGTGAAGAGAGCATCGGGTCTGCAAAGGAATACAGATAGATGAAGCGAGTAGGCAAAAATGTGGCAGAAGGAGCACAGCATGGGAAAACATGAACTTGACACTTTGACAGGAAGAATGAAAAAAAAGCATATTATTTAGGTGGAGAGAAGGTGCAAAACTCTGAGGTACAGAGGGATATAGGTGTCCTGGTACATGAATCACAAAATGTTCAACTGCAGGTACAGCAAGCGATTCAGAAAGTAAGTGGGATGCTGTTATTTATGGCACAGGGAATGGAAAATGAAAGGAAGTTTTGCAAAAATTGTATAGGGCTTTCTTGAGACCCCATCCAGATCATTGTTTGGTTTCCTTATTTAAGAAGGGACACAACTGCTCTAGAAACTGATTAGAGAAGGTTCACTTGACTGATTGCTGAAATGAAGGAAAGGTTAGAGAAACAAAAAATCCTGTGGGGTGGATCTGAAAGGATGATTCCTGTTCGAAGATAGATAAGAATCATGACCGTGGTTTAAAAATAAAGGATATCCTATTTCAGACGGAGAACAGCAGAAATGATTTTCCTCAGAAGTTAATGTGTCTTTGGAATCATCTTCTTCAGAGTGAGGAAGAGATGGGGGTCAAGGAATATTCTAAAGGTGAAGTTAGGTGGATTCTTGACTGTCTACAGAATCAAAGGGACAGTGGGTCGACAGGAAAGTAGAGGCCACAGTTAGATAACCAAGGCCTTACTAAATCGCAGAGCAGACTTGAACTGCTGAACAGCCTCTTTCTACTCCTCATCAGTATGTTCATAAGACAGAAATAAATCAGAACATAATATTTGAAAATGAACTGAACATATTCCTGAAGAGGAGATATTTGTTGGGCTATGGGGAAGAGTGAGGTGACAGGATGAGCTAGATCATTCTTTAACACAGCTTACACAAGCACATGGACAAAATGGCCTTCCCCGTCCAGTTACAGTTAGACTGCCAGTGACCGACATTGCGCCCCGTTACAGTCAGACTGCCAGTGACTACACTACATTTCAATGCTTCCTAATAATAGCCTGCATTCGACCAGCCTGACAACAGTCACTCTCCACTACAGAGACTTTTCAGGAAACATTTCCTCACACCCAAAGCAGAGGAAAAATCCAGACTTTCTCCCCTCAAAAGAGCTACTTAAGCTCTACAGAACATGTCAAAAAAGACACTAATGGTCGTTTGTCCAATAAGAATTTTAAAGGCTATGGAGCCGAGGTGGTCAGGCAGAGTTAAGACACAGTGGAGGCATGATCCCACTGAAGGGAGTAACAGGCCTGTTACTCTCCTTTCTTTCCCATGCTCTTTTCCTACTCTCTTGATCTCCCTTCTTTCCCAAGCTCCTTTAGCGTGGAACTGGTGGGAAGATTGTATTGAGGAGTTTGCACAGGCAAAGTGGGTTGATTTGCAAGGTTCGATTATGAGACTAAGCGAGAGCAATTCCTTACCAGCCTCAAGCAGCAACTGGACTGTCTGGTAGTCGTCAGCCAGGACAGCATAGTGTAGTGCAGTGCAGCCACGGAAACTGGCACGTGTGTTCAACCGGTTACTGAACTCATCTTCTCTGGTCACCAGCACTGTGGGCAATAAAAAAAGGTGGCAAACATCATTATAAATATATGTCTCCCAGTACGTTCTAATAATATCCATGGAGAAATCTTGAGCACTATATCAGGTTGGCCCTCATACTGCACCAACGAGAGAGCGCCACAGTGTGGCAGGGTCAGCACTGAGGGAGCGCCGCGCCGGAGGGTCAGCACTGAGGGTGCGCCACGCTGTCGGAGGGTCAGTGCTGAGGGAGCACTGCGCCGGAGGGTTAGCGCTGAGGGAGTGCCGGGCCATCGGAGGGTCAGCGCTGAGGGAGCGCCGTGCCATCAGAGGGTCAGTGCTGAGAGAGTACCACACTGTCATAATTCCCACCTTACAAAACTGACTGCACTTTAATGATGTTTCACTGCCTATCAAGTCCTTCAGGATGCCCAAGGTATGACGCAAACGCTGGGTTCTTCATTCCCTTGCCCTGCTCTTCTCTGAGAAGATCCCAGCTCCTCAAGTATCTTTCACCCCTGGTAGCATGGAGTAAACCTCCATTGCCATCCTGATCCTGGGCCCTGACATCCTAAAATCAAGAGAAGGAAACTACTCTTTTGGATATGGCGGCATGGGGGTGGTAAGGAATCTTGCCAGATTTTCACTGGCCATGTCTCCATGGATTCCAACTCTATGAGTTCCAATCTTCATGAATTTGCCTTTAAGCATTTCACAATAAGAAAGAAGACCTAGAAACAGATAACCAAACATGACACCTGGAAGTCTAAGAGGTTGCGTGTATGTGTTTTCAAAAATTATTTACTGGGCGGAGACCCCTTTTATTTCAGATCTTGAAAGTGTAAGGAACAGCAGTTGCCACGGAAGATGAATATCAGATACTAGCAACCTCCGCTATAAAAAGATTAAAACATTATTGTTGTTTTCCCCCATGGTTCGACGTGACAGAGCAGTCATCATTTGTAAAAAATGTCTGTGCATGAGATAACTACAGAAAACTCAATAAAGTGTCAGCTGGAGAATCCTGCACCATCCATCACCCAGAGCTGGCTGGAAAATTTCACTTCTTTGTCTCTGCAGGCACTGAAACAGATGCTGGCAATATTTCCGTAACATTTGACAATTAAAAAAAAACACAAAACAAAAGAGAGAGACAGAGACAGGGAGAGATATAAGTAGAGGGTAAGAGAGAAAGAGAAAGGGCACCGAAGATAGACAGATCAGCAGTTTGGCTGGGGTGGGGAAGAGAGACAGAACGAAATAATTAAATTGTGAACAAAGCTAAAATAATTCTTCCGATTTCATTTGTTTAAAGAGATTGATTTTCCCATGACTTAAAGTTATTCGATTTGAATCCAGTTTCTTTTCAAAATGAAGTCAGGCAGGCTTCTAATAAAAGGCTTGAACAGGCATAGTGGGCTGAATGGCACCTTCTTTGTTGTCTGAATTTAGATCAAGCCTTGTCATAATCATTGCTTGTGATAAATTACATTGATAAGCAATGTTGGGAAATTTGGCAGCCATTTTTAGCATGGCAAGATCCCAGGAAGGGGGCTCTCCTGTTCATCAAATTGATTTTATATTTCGTTTTTGGATGAGACATTAATGGGGAGACACAGTCTGTGGTAATCTACTTGTAAGTCTGTCTGAGATAGCAAGAACAGCAGACGCTGGAGTCAGAGACAACGCAGTGTGGAGCTGGATGAACACAGCAGGCCAAGCAGCATCAGAGGAGCAGGAAAGTTGATGTTTCGGGTCAGGATCCTTTTTCAGAAAATAGGTTCCCAACTTGAAAGTCAACTTTCCTGCTCCTGTAATGCTGGCCAGCTGTGTTCCTTCAGCATCACACTGTGTTGTCTCTAAGTCTGCCTGTGCTGACTTAACGGAGCACAACCAATTGTGACAGCTGCAGTGGTATTTTCAGGTTCAGTAAGGATCGTGGTTGGTGGGAGGGGAGCAGTTTCAGTAAGAACCCCTGGTCGCTGGCAATTCCTGGGAGGTACAAGACATGGCTCCTTTTGTTGCCCCAACCCATAAGGTTGCAACATCCTCCTCCTCCACCACTGGGAAAGCAGAAGTGAGGTGTCTGGTGAAGAATCTATTAGTGAGACTGTACCATCCCGCAGCACAAGGTCCCTTTGCACTGTAACTTGCTTGGTACTCAAATTCAAGGTGGTGAGGGCAACGAAGCATCTTGGGCCTCAATGAATGAGTTGAATAACAGTTTTCATCCAGAACTATTGAAAATTAAGAATTAAGAACAAGAATGACAAAAAAAAACAAAATTGGTGAAGCAGAATTAAATAATGAGGAATAAAGGACTGGGCTTATGACTGAGAGTTCTGTGAGGGTTTTGGAGAAAGAGGATTCCGACTTGAATTACAGCGTTCCTTTTCGTGGGGTTTCCACTGACAATTGTTTGAAGGGGTAGATGCCCTGTTAATGTGATGCTGGCTAAGCCATCCCTAGTTGCCCTTGGGAAGGTGGCAGTGAGCTGGCTTCTTGAATCACTGCATTCCATTTGCTGCAGGGAGACCCACAATACATTCAGGATAAGGTGGACAAACTGACCGTGCAAACCAACGTAAATGAATATCATCTCACTGCCTATGCAGCAACGTGACTACAAGGAGATCAAAACGGGGAGCTTCAAATTCAAGGATATTTGACTTTTCAGAGACATGGATTACATTAGATTAGATTCCCTACAGTGTGGAAACAGGCCCTTTGACCCAACAAGTCCACACTGCCTCCTGAAGAATCCCACCGCAACCCCCTATAACCCACACACCCCTGAACACTACAGGCAATTTAGCATGGCCGATCCACCTAGCCTGCACATCTTTGGACTAGGAGGGATGGAAAAGGAGATGGGGTAGCACTGTTAATAAGAGATGAAAGGAAGACAGCTGTGAGAGATGATCTAGGCTTCAATGATGCAGAGTCCATCTGGTGGGGGTAGAAAACAGCAAAGAAGGCATTTGCAGGAGTACTGACAGACCCTGATACAGTAACCACTCTGTCGGAAAGGTTAGAAATCAGCAAATAATAGCAGAATATAAATCAAACAGAGCAATAATTACGAATGACTTTAATCTTTATGTTGATTGGGTTAATCAAATTAGAAAGGCTGCAACAACAAATTCATTGTGCATTAGGAACAGTTTCTAATACCACTTCTTTAGTGATGGTATCAGCACCTAATTCCCGGCCAGTTTTCTTTAGTACTAGCTCTTTAGTACTAATGGGATGTTTGAATTATCTTCCATGGTAAAGACTGAGGCAGAATATCTTTTTAGATCCTCTGCTCCCCAAAACTGTCTCCAGATTTATTTTAAAAGGGGCCTATGTTCGCCCACAGTGATTTGGTTGACTCTCAACTGCCCTTTGAAACGAGTGAGCAAGGCACTCAGTTCAAGGGCAGCCAGGGACGGGCCATAAGGGATGTCCAGCCAGCGACACCCACATCCCACGTCCCACAAGTGAATTAAAAAGAAAAACAGCAGAGAGGTGAAACCTGTGTCAATTTGCAATTCACAGAGTAGCCCTCTGTTAGCACAAGATTGCCACACTATAAAAATGAACACCATCAAACAAGTCATTACCTGAGCAACAAATCCTGTGCCTTTGTTTAGTTTCAATACTCCTTTCTTGGAGGCATGGATTCACATGAGAGAATGTATTAAATTTACTTCACATCATGTATTATTATGTTTGGATTTTTGGCACATGGGTTTTCAGAGTATCTGAAGAGGTTTAATGATTAACTTATAAAGTTTTTCTACAATGTTGGTCAGTTTTCTTTTAAAAACACTGAGAAAAAGTCTTCATGGAGAATGATTAGTCCTTGTGTACAATGGGAGAAATGTATGATCAAACAATGTCCAAAGGTTGTGCATTAGAAGGTCAGGGATGTGATTTTTTTCTTGTGATCAGGGAAAATACCTATAGTTTGGAACAGAAAGTTTTATAGTCAGTCTGGACAGTTCTTCAAGATTCTGCCTGGCTCCAGATGTGTAAAGCAGTTGCCCCTCAGAAAGGGAGAAGATAATTAAAAAAGAAATTATCTTGGAGTAAGGAATTTAGTACAAGTTCCAGATCAGAACTGTTAGGTTAAAACCCGATGGGATTATGTGAAGCTGAGAAAATTTAAGCACAGTTGAATGAAAGTTCAAAGAAGAGGTCAGATTTTCAACACTAGAATTTGAAACCATGGTTAAATTAAAGACTATAGAGGTGTATAAAGAAGAAGTTCTCTCTATTATGAAATAATGTTTTTGGGGATAAATGAAATTATATTTTTACTGAGTGTTTTAAAATCTTTAAATATTATATGTAAATCATTTGGTTAATTCTTGGCTTTGTTTTATTGTTAAACTGGACTCTACAGCACTGGATATTCGTGTTTCAGTGAAAGACTCTCGTTCAAATCTCCCAAAATATGATGTATCAAGCCAATCTGGATTTGCCTTGTCCAGTAATAACATCAGCTAGGATTGTTAAAAAAAAATCAGGTAGTTCACATTAACTCAGTTCTAAGAAACTTTGCTAACCTTTACTGGGGTGTCCCTAAATAGGTGAGGCTCTTTACCACACTTACGTAAACAATCTGGGGAAAAAGAAGACATGTCGTTGAAGCCTTTCATCCCGTATGAACATTTAAACTGGAAGCAGGGCTAGGCCATTCAGCCCCTTGAGACTGTTCCAACATCATACCTGATCTGTTTACTCCATCTTCCTGCCTACCCTCAACAACTTTTCACCCACTCGTTCATTAGGTATCCATCATTCCTTTAAAAACATTCAAGAAACCTGCTTCCAGCTTGGAAGAGAGTCCCAAAGACTCTCACTCTTGTGAGGTTACATTTGTCTAAATCTCTGTCTCATGGTCATCAGGCCAGGTGCAAGAATGCCAAATGTCAAAGGGCGCAATAGAGGCACCAGATTACGGGCCGGTTTGATTGGCTCGTTGGCTCCGATTGGCCAAGGCATTTCCCAGAAGAATGCACCCGGAAATTACTGCCCGTGTGTTTCTGGTCAACTGTAAAAAGGCACAGTTCCTGGTCATGTTCTTTTTTCCTGCAGTGGACAGTTCCCCTGAAACTGAATATATGTGGCTTCCAGCAGCAGATGTAAATCATACAGTATTGACTGATAAATTCAAATTGATAGTTACTGTCATTTTTGATGTAATCGGGATTGTTCAGCAAGTGCTATCTAATTACAGAATAAAATCTATCCATTATGGTCAAACTCTGAACAAGCAAAACACACACAATGCCTTTCATTTAGCAAAATGTCCCAAGGTGCATGGCTGCAGTGTAATTGGGGAAGTACTGACACGAAGGCACGTAAGGTGACCCAAGGACCAGTGACTAAAGCCTCGATCAAAGAGGTGGATTTTACTGAGTGTCTTAAAGGCAAAGGAAGAGAGGCTCATAGAGCTTGTGCTCGAGAGCTTGGTTTCTAGGCAAGCAAGAGGAGTGCAAATATTTTGAAGGACTATAAGGCTGGATATTAATATGGAGATTGGAATGGGATGAAAGTGAAAACAGTGATGGAGCACTTTAAGCAACTGAGGTGCTGCTCAACTAGGAGTCACTATAGCTCAGGGGTGGGGGGACTCCACCCATAGTACAAGTTAGGATATGGGCACTTTGGCATCCCTTTGTAATATGTAGCCGTGAGGCCAAATTACATACCCTCTAGAGAGTGGATGCGTTTCTCCCTTGATGTCTCATACACGTTACAGAACCCATCTCCAAGATTTGGATCTGCACCAGCAGCTAAGAGAATCTTCACCACACTGTGGAAAAACAACAGACAGTGGTCAGCAACAATACCAGCTTGTGCTTTCCTTATTCTTTCATGGGATGTGGGTGTCACTGGCAAAGTCAACATCTTTCATCGGTCCCTAACTAACCTTGAACTGGATGGTCATCCACATTGTTGTCGGTCTGGAGTCACATGCAGGCCAGACTGTGGGGAGGTGATGGCCTAACAGTATTATCATTAGACTATTAATCTAGAAACTTAGCTCAGGTTCTCAGGACTAAGGTTTGAATCCCACAATGGCAGACGGGGGAATCCAAATTCAAAACATGTCTGGAATTAAGAATCTAGGGAGGACCATGAAACCATTGTCAATTGTCAGAAAAACCCATCTGGCTCACTAATGTCTTTCAGGGAAGAAAACTACAATCCTTAGCTAGTCTGGCCTGCATATGACTCTAGACCTACAGAAATGTGGTTGACTCTCAAGTGCCCTCTGAAACGGCCTTACAAGCCACTCAGTTGGCGAGCAGATAGGGATGGGCAATAATTGGTACCATTGTCCCCAGTAACTTTTATATTTTATGTCTAGCCAGCGATGCCCATGTCCCACAAGCAAATAAAAAGACTGGAGAAGGACAACAGATTTCCTTCCCTGAAGGGCATTAGTCAACTGGATGGGTTTTACAACAATCAATGCCTGTTGTTATGATCACCACTGCGGAGAGTAACTCTTGATTTCGGATTTATTAATTGAAGTTAGCAGCTGCTGCAGCGATACTCAAACACATGTCCTCACTGTGTTAGCGTCGGCCTTTTCATGGCGATCCCAATGACATTACCATGATACCATTGTCTCCCTTTTCATATAGTAAACTGTCTGAAAGCAAGTGTCACACTAACTGTGGCACTATGCCATGCAGAGGTCGTAGCACAGGTGACCAAAAAGATACAGTCCAAAGAATATCTTAAACTGGAAAGGTGCTGGTTAAGAGAAGGAACACAAGACCTTGATGATGCCAGCGACAGAGTAATGGAGCTCTTACTGAACACAGGAGCAATGGCAGGATCGTCTCTAGTAATTTTTATATCTTATGTCCATACCATTATCAAAAAATCTTCCATCACACAGAGCAATCTCAGTGCACAGGAAGCAAGAACCTGGAACTGTTTAAGAAACAATCAGACATTCCAATATTTGATGTTGGCATTTTGCTTAGGGTTAATGGAACCAGATGGGCTGAATGGCCATTCTCACCAGCAGTGATCCTAGGAGGTGAGCATGGCCTAATCTGACCGATCTACATCACTTTAAAGGCCTGGATAATGCACATGCTTTTATGGCACCAACTATAATACTGAGGGGAACAGTGGGTCAATGTTCAATGACAAAGGCTTTTACCTTATCTGAATCAAGGGTGCATCCTACTGCAGCCACAGCTGAGAGAAAGATGGACTGGGGTGGGGAGGGGTGAAGAATACAAAAGAGCGCGAGAGAGTCATAGACAGACAGACACAGAGACAGAGGGAAAGAGATCAGGGGATTGAGAGAGAGACAGCGAGAGAGAGAGACAGATAGCGAGAGAGAGAGATAGAGATATATATATATACACATATACAGAGAGAGAGAGAGAGAGAGAAGGGCACAGACAAACATAGAGAGAGGCAGCGACTGAGAGAGAGAAAGAGAGAGGTATAGATATAGATATATAGAGAGAGAGGTGGGGAGAGGGGGAGAGAGGCACGGACAGATAGACAAACTTGGTCAGAGAGGGGGAAAGAAAGAGGGACAGACAGACAGAATGAAAGAGATAGACACAGATAGACAGAGGAAGCAAGAGATCGGGGGAAGACAGGAAAAGGCCAAGAGAATGAGTTGGAGAGACAGGAGGATCAGGGAGATGGTGTGTAGATTTGGCGAGTGAGGGGGCGTAAAAGAGACACAGCCAGACAAGTAAAGAGAAAGAGAATGAGAGAGGAAACAGTGAAAGCAATGAGAGAATGTAAAACACAGTTTATTCAGGCAAAAGTTGAGGATATCATTCTTTCAAACAGCTAAACTTGAGAAATTGTGATTGTAATTGAATATGCCAAACCTTAACAGGGTTTGGAGTGGAGATGGGGTTGGGGGCATGAGGGGAAGTTGATCTTATTGAGCTTAGCAAAACCCTGAGGGAAAGGGGTAGTCATGTGCAGTGAACCAGGGCGATTGCTGATCCCCGAGGGACTCCTGGACATACACAAAGGCCAGGGCACTAGAAAATAGAATGCATGAGGGGTCAATTAAATATGGACATGGCTTTCCTCTGAGCAGTGGGGCCACTGGATTGCTATATAAATATCCGGGGCATCACATCAAACCGCTTGCAATGCCCTGGATCAGGAGCAAGACTCCAACTTTGAATAAACATCTGTTGGAAAGGCTCCCGAGTGGCTTATGCAGCTGATTTGTAGCTTGGTGAAATTTACACAAGAAAGACAGACTTGCATTTCTATAGTGCCACTCACAGCCTCAGGATACAAATGAGCCAATGATGCACTACACTAGCTGTCACCAATGTAGGAACAGTGGAAGGAAATTTACGCACAGCAAGCCCCTAAAAACAGAATATGAAATTGGTCAGAGCATGTGCTTACTCAAAATATATTAGTGCATGATAAAGAAGCCCTCAGCTTTTCTCTGAATAGTGCTGTGACCTTTTACTTTCACCTCAGGTGAGAAACAGCACCTTTCTCAGTGCAGCACTCACTCAGCACTGCACAGAACCATTCACCCAATTTTTTTCTTTCTTTATTTATTCACAGGATGACGGCATCACCGACTAGGTCAGCATTTACTTCTCATCTCTAATTGCCCAGAGGGCAGTTCAGAGTGAACCACATTGCTGTGGGTCTGAAGTCACATGTAGGCCAGACCAGGTAAGGATGGCAGTTTCCCGCCCTAAAGGACATTAGTGAACCAGATGGGTTTTTCCTGACAATGGATTCATGGTAATCGTTAGATTCTTAATTTCAGATATTTATTGAAATCAAATTCTACCATCTGCCATGGCAGGTTTCAAATCTGGGTCCCCAGAACATTATCTGGGTCTCTGGATTAACAGTCAACGAAAGTACCACGAGGCCATTGCCTTCTGACGGCTTCATGTCCTGGGACTGGACTTGAACCTAGAGCTTGCTGCTCCGGGGGGCAAGAATTACACTGATTAATCCTCGCTGATTGGGTAATTATGAGTTGAACACGAGTGGGTAGCGCTGCGTTTCAGACCAGAGATCTATGCAATGGCTGTAACCATTCATTCTCAGGACGTGGGCTCATTGCCAAGGCTGGAATTCATTGTCCATTTCAAACTGATCGGATCCTGAATAAGAGTAATACCAAAAACATTGACTTCTCCTTTCCTCCAGATGCTGCCTGGCTTGCTGTGTGCTTCCAACCACTTGTGGTCTCCCCAGTGCCCTGTATAACTCAAGCATAGCCACCCTACTTTCTCATTCAATTCCCCTCACGATAAATCATAATTCTGTAAGCTTTCCTAATTACTAGTTTTACCTATACACTAGCCGTTTTCGATTCATGCATGAGAACACTACTTGTTTCAGTTTAGCAATGGGAAAAAAGATCAATTTTGCCTGTATTCTGTTTCCTGCTATCCGGCTAAACTATCGCTGTACCATGTGCTTTTATGCTCAGCAATAACCTTTGATGTGGCACCTTATCAAATACCTTCTTAAAATCTAAGTACTATACATCCACCTAAAAGATTGGTCAAAAATAATCTCCTTTTCACAAAGCCCTGCAAACTCTGATTACCTTGATTTCATTGAAGTGCCTTGCTATAACTTCCTTAATAATAGCTACTAACATCTTCTGTTTGATATATGTTCGGGAATTTGGGGAAAATTAAAACCAATGCATCAACTATCTTAAGAACTACCTCTTTCATTACCCCAGGGTGAAGTCCATCAGGAACTAGGCACTTTTCAGGTCTTAGCTCCAACAACTTACTCAGTGCCATTTCCCTGATGATTGCGATTTTCCTGACTTCCTCCATCTTTTCCATTTCCTGACTGCTGCTTCTAGGAATGCAACTTGTATTCTCTAAATTGCACGTGTTCTTCCCAGAAAAGAGGATAACCTGATATTTCTCCAAGTTATATCCCATTTGCCATGTTCTTGCCCAATCATGAACATAAAACATGGAACTGCACAGCAAAGTACAACCCTTCAGCCCACGATGTTGTGCCAAACGTTTCCCTAAACCTAAGGTCTATCTAACCCCCACCCCTACCTTATACTGTCATGCATGTGCCTATCTAATAGCCACTTAAATGCCCCTAACGAGGCCGACTCCACTACCCTCTCTGCAACGCATTCCACGCCCCTACCACCCTTGAGTAAAGAACCTACCTCTGCTGTCTCCCCTATATCTACCTCCACTCACTTTAAAACTACACCCCCCTCGTAATAGGTACCTCCACCCTAGGAAAAAATCTCTGGGCGTCACCTCTATCTATACCCCTGATCATTTTGTACACCCCTATCAAGTCACTGCTCATCCTTCGTTGTTCTAAAGGGAAAAGCCCTAACTCTCTCAACCTTTCCCCGTAAGACTTTCCCTTCATTCCAGGTAACATCCTGGTAGATCTCCTCTGCACCTTTTCCAAGCCTGTCCAAATCCAACTGAAAATTTGCCTTTTACATCTCCCTCACAACACACATTCCTGCTTACTTTTAGTGTCTGCAAGTTCGGAAATATTACATTTGGTCCACAACTTCGAATCATTTATATATATTGCGAACAGTTGGGCCCCATGTACACATCCCCACTAGTCTAGGAGAGTTCTGCACCAGACATTACAACCTCAGAATAAGTGACAGCCAGTTAGGGCAGAAATGAGGAGGAATTTCTTCTCTCAAAGGGCGGTGCATCTGTGGAAATCTTTACTGCAGGATGCTGTGAGGTTGGGTTCTTAAGTATATTCAAGGCGGAGATAGATTTTTAATCAGTAAGGGAATCAAGGGTTACGGAGAAAAACAAGAAAGTGGCATTGAGGGTATCAGATCAACCATGATCTCACTGAATGGGCCAAATGGTCTACTTCTGTTCCTACATCTTATGATCTTTTATCATCCCTCACTTTTCTTAACTCCAGTGGAAAACCCAGTCTGTCTAATATTCCCTCACAGGCTGAGCAGGCTATAAATGCCAGAGGATGCTTGTAAGAACAGGCCCTCTGTGGAACTGGAGAAAAGCAGCACAAGTCAGTCTCTGGAGGCCTGGCTGACAACTTGGAGGCAGGGGTGGAAGCAAGGGCTGATAAAGAGGAGTTCCTCACCCCACACGTGTCCCCTTGGCTGCCTCTCTTTCGCTGCAACTGCACCCAGTGTCCGGCCCAATCCCAACATGTTCCTAGAACTGGCTGACTATGCTTGGGGACTGGGGCTGTGCCTGTTGCAAACCACCACCACCCCCACCCACCCCCGACCTCACTTTCTGCACCGTCTCCTTGTCCGAGTTCCAGACACGCAGCAGCTGCTGACGCCACTGCGCAGGGAATGCAGCAGCATCCCGGCATTGCCGGCATCAGCTGCACATGTGCAGACCCTCCTGTGGCCAACCGACATCACAGCCCCTCTCTGCGCATGTTGCATTATGGATATTCGTACATTCCTCATGAGACAATCCGCTTGTTCCAGGTATCAACCTTGTAAATCTCCCTGAATCATCTCCAACTGATTTATATCCTACCCTAAATAAGGAGAGCAAAATGGCACACAGTGTTTGAGAAGTGCTCCCAATGCTGCACATCGCTTCAAAGCATTAATTACTGCCAAACAGAGTTCTGGTGATGGTACCACACCTTAAACATTCACCTGCCTTTTCCCCCAGCTTACACATATCCACCAACTGTAAGTCTTTGTTTTAATTTGTTCACGGGACATGGGTATCACTGGCTGGGTCACCATTTACTGTCCGTCCCTGACTGCCCTGGAGAGAGCAGCAGTGAGCCACCTTCTGGAACTGCTGCAGTCTGCAAAGCGTAGACAAATCCACAGCGAAACACCTATTGTTTAAAAAAAACCTGTATTTTGTGTGTGTGTGTTGTTTCATTTCTGCGTGTTTAAAAATGAAACAAAATGTATTCGTTCTGACCTGACGAAGACATCAGTGTTTAACAGGGATAGCTAAATGGGACAAATTGAGAAACAGGGGCCAGGTAACTAGAGGATACTCAGAGTTTCCCACTCAGTTCCTTACCCTCGAACACACTACATTCCAATAGCCGGCTGCAGAAAGGGACAACAGTCACACTTGATTGCTGCTCTTTGTCTGCCGCTTTCGCACTCTCTGCTCTTAAAAGAAAAAGACCAAAGGCTGAATTTTTTATCCTCTCAGCCTCCAGAACTTTCTCTCAGTCTTTCCATCACTCACCCTCTCTCTTTCGATCCACAAACAGACTCGCTCGGACTTCAAAGTGAGCTGAAGAGGGTCTCCCCTCAACCCAGTGTGTGGCCCGTGACCCCCACCCCTCCGTCTAACACCCTCCTCTCATCTTTTTCTAAACAGGAGCCATCAAAGGCTGGACTTCTGAAGGTGTTACACACAGACACACACAACAAGTCTGAAGAGATGGTGACTGGAGGACATCAAAAACAAATAAAAGAGATTTCGGATCCCAGCACATGGGGACCGGGTGCACTGTCTTGCCCTGGATCAGTGGAGGGCGAACACTGCCGCTTTTGACTCCTGGCATGGCGCTCGTTTTGTTCCGAACCATAAAGAACTGAGGACAGCACAGTGGGGATATGTTTCTCCAGGGTCAGTGAGACTTGCAAGCAGGTTTGTGAAGAGGCTCGCTGTTTGAAATTGGATTTTGAAGTGGAAATTGTTGTGCCTACGTATCCCACCCCGTTCCATGCTTGCCTGTGAAGTGGGAACCTTGCAGGCTGCACTTTGAAGGGTCATCTTGTGCAGCGGCACCTTACCCATGATGCAGGTTGAAGGAGGACAAGGCACAGGGCAAAAACAACCTGACCCGATCCTCCCTCATCAACTGGGCTCCAATATTTTTTTTGAAACTGCTGTGACAGAAACAAAAAGAACTTGTATTCTTTTCAGGATGTAGGAAACACAATATCCCATCTGTGTTCTTCAACCCCACAAACAGCAACGTGAGAGGGACTAGTTTGCTTTAAGCCCTGCTGACTGAAGGATAAATGTTGGCCACAGCACAACAGGACAGATTCCCTTCTGCTTCTTTGAAGTAGCAGTGCAGGACCCTTCTTGTTCCTGTCAGAAGGTAGACAGAGCCTCTGTTTACAAATCCTGAGAAAGGTGGCAGTGCTGCCTCAGCCTAGAAGTTTTCAGCATAGAGTTTATGCTCAAGTCCCTGGAGCGGCCCTTCAGCCCCTTGAACTGGATAGTAGTCTGTATCTGAACTCCAGTTGTCTTTATTTCACAGCATCTAACATCCTCACCCAAAAAGTATATCAAGTCATGAGAATACTGCCGCAGGGGAGAAATAGAGGGTGGGAAAACAACCCCAGGTTTCCACTGCTATTGGTTTGAAGGAGTGCGTCCCGATATTGTTGATGACTCAAAACTATTAGTTTTGCACAGGACAAATTCCAAATTTCAAACAATGACATTTCATAAGGCTAACAGAGCTGAATGCTGATTAGTCAACAAGTCAATTCTGACTAGCTGAAGTGCTGCCGTGGAGAAAGTAATGGGGAACTACTGGCTTTCCGAGCCCTCAGAAAATTTCAACAAAAAAAAACGAGCCACCAGACTTGGACAGATTCCTTTTGTTTGCAAAGGATAGGTTCCTACTGATGAATGTCTGTTACTTACGGGGAGTCAAAATAAAATATTTATGATCTCGACTGATAACCTTAATGTTTTTAGTGCAGCTATTTGCGCACTCCTACGTCATAACTTCAAAAATACTTCCGTGCCTGAAAAACATCATGGGATACTCTGAGGATGCGAAACGTGCTACTGAAATGCAAATCTCTCTTTAAATTACTGAATCCTTTTGACATTTGTAATTTCTAAATTGAAGGACAAATAACACCAGTTAACACAACATTTCCTCAAGAATTTAAATCTTCTAGCCCTCTACTTTCTCCATGGTACCCACTCCAAGGATAATGTAGTCCTCCTGAGGAGCAGCGTCCAAAGTGATCAACCACAGCCGGGTGCATTACACTGGACTCGGAAGGTTGTAGGTTTGATCACCCCCATTCCTCAGGATTTGACACAAAAGTCCAGGCTGATAGCCCAGCCCACAGTACAGAGGAAGTGCTGCACTGTCAGAGATTCCATCCTCTCACTGTTTGCAAATCTCTCAATGGGGATTCTGCAATTCTCCTGTTGAGTTTGGAAGGAGAGGGTTCTTAAAAAGAAGAGAGCAGTAGAGAGGCATTGGGAGGGAATGCATTCCAGAAATCAGGATCTAGACTGCTGAAGGCAAGGCTGCCAATAGTGAGGTAAATTAAATCTGAAATAAAAGCAAAAATGGCGTAAAAAGACAGCAGGTTTGGCAGCACTGGCTCTGTCTTTAAAAGTGATAGAAGCTTTTTTTTATTGAATAAAATCGGGGTTGTGTGGAGGAGGTCAGGGATCTCGGAGAGTACTGGAGACAGGGAAAGATTACAAGAATCGGGCACGGTAAAGTCATGTAGGAGTTCAGAAATAAGACGGCAAATTTTTAAGAAACAGCAGTCTGGGAGTGGGTACCAGAAAGCCAGCGTCTAGAGGTTTTTGGAGGCTGGAGAATGAAAAGATGGCCAGGAGGGTTGGAATGGTCAAGAGGCGAGGATCAAAGACGTTGACGAGGGATCCAACAGCAAATGAGCCCAGGGGCAATGTTACAAAGATGGAAATGGACAGTATTAGTGGTGCCTCAGCTAGAAGCTCATCTCAGGGTCAAACAGCAGGGCCATGAGAGATGGTTCAATCTCTGACAGTTGCCAGGGAGAGCAATTGAAGTCAGTGCCTAATGACTGGAATTTGTGATGGGGACTGAAGACAATGGCCTTGGTTTTTCCAATAGTTTGTTGGAGGAAATTCCTGCTCAACCAGTCCCGGATGTCAGAGGAGTGGTCATCAAAAACAGTGGAGGAGTAGGGAGGCGTGGTGGGGAGTTCGAGCTGGCTGCCATTGGGCCGAATAGCCTACTCCTGCTCCTATTTCTTATTGGTCTTATGTGACAACTCATGCTCTTCAGAGGATGTCGCGCGAGGGCAGCGAACAGATGTAAAATATGATGAGCCAACGCAGACACCAGGAAGAGAAGTCATTTGCAGCTATTCTTGGGTGACAACTAGACAGGGAAGTCCTGGATAGAAGCAGTGAGATCTGTCATTAACAGCAGTATGAGGGGTCAGCACAATCTCCGCGAATGGAGTTAAACTTTACAACAGGGACTACTGTGTTACACACTAGGACACACACAGTCGTACGACCTCAGTAGGAGGAAGCGATTACCTGTGATTCTTGTTCATTGCTGCAACCATCAGTGGGGTCCAACCCAGTTTGTGCCGATGTGAGACGGGGACACCAGAGGACAGCAACCTACAGGAAAGGCAAGGCATCACAGTCAGTACAGTGACTTACACACAACTATATCACCTGGCCCTTCCCCACTGCCAAACTTCACCTCTCATTATGGACCATGTACCTGTTACTGGAAAACAATGGCCAGGATACGAACAATGAATTACAAACAAGCCTAAGCTACTCGGTCCCTCAAGCCTGCTCCATCTTTCAATAAGCTGAAGGTTGATTGTTAACTCCACATTCCCAATCTCGCCTTTCACGCCCCTCTCTGCCTTAAAAATATTCTCAGACTCTGCTCCTAGACAGTTCCTAAGAGTCATGCCCCTATGAGAAAACATGTCTCCTCATCAATGTCTAAAACATACAGCCTGTTATTTTTAAACAGTGATCCCTAGTTCTAGGTTTTCCCAAAACATATCTCCGTATAGATCATGTCAAGATCCCCTCCTTGTGTTTCAATCAAGTTCCCTCTTATTGTTCCGAACTCCAGTGGTTACAAACCCAGCCTGTACATCTTTTCCTCATAAACAACTTTCCCAATTCAGGTATTAGCCTAGTAATCCTTCTCTGAATTGTGCAGAATTAATGAAAAGATAGCAATTACAGAAATGCAAGTCCAGTCAAAAACATGCAGGTTAAGTGAACTGGCCATACTAAATTGCCCATAATGTACAGGGGTGTGCAGGCTAGGTGGGTGAACCAATGGGGAAATGCAGGGTTACAGGAATAGGATATGGGGTTTGGGTCTGGGTGGGATGCTCTTCAGAGGGTCAGTATGGACTCAATGGGTGGAATGGCCTGCTTCCACAGCGTAGAGATTGTATGATTCTATGAAGTACTAGTCCCAGCAGTGCCTACCCTTTGGCCCATCATGCTTGTACTGGTTCCATTGAAGAGATTTCCAATTAGTACCCCCTTCCCCTACTTATTTTCTCATAACGTGATTAATTTACCCACTTCAAGTGTTTATCCAATTCCTTTTTGAAAGTTATTAATGAATCTGCTTCCTTGTGAACAATACATTTCAGATCATAACGATTCACTCTGTAAAACTAATTCTAAATTCCCCTGTGGTTCCCTTATCCATCAGCTCAAATCTCTGCACTCAGTTTATCAACCCTCCAGCCAAAGGAAACAGTTTATTGGTCTCAAAATACCTTGTACTTTGAACAACATTCCAGTTATATAGTGCCCATTAGCATAATAAAATGACCCAGAGTGCTTCAAGTAGCATAACTGGACAAAATGCCACAATGAGCCACACAGGAATTTTGTTTTAATTCATTCAGGGGACATGGGTGTCACTGACTGGGCCCAGAATTTATTGCCCATCCCTATTTACCCCTAGAGAAGGTGGTGATGAGCTACCTTCTTGAATCACTGCAGTCCGTATGCAGTAGGTAAACCCACGATGCTGTTAGGGAGGGAATTTCAGGATTTTGACCCCACGACAGTGAAGGAACAATGATATACTTCCGAGTCAGGATGGTGAGTGGCTTTTGATTTGGTTTGATTTATCACTGTCACATGTACCGAGATACAGTAAAAAGTACTGTTGTGCATGCTGACCAGGAAATCTTACTTTACATAAGTACATCAGGGTAACAGAACTGAATGTAGAACAGTGATACAGCTACACAGGAGCACAGAAAGATCAACGCTAATATGAGAGGTCCATTTATAAATCTGATAACAGTGGGGAAGCATCTGTTGGTACATACTTTAAAACTTTTGTATCTCCTGCCCCAGGGAAGAGGGTGGAAGAGAGTATAATGGGGGTGGGAAGGGTCTTTGATGATGTCAGCTGCTTTGCCGAGGCAGTCGGAAGTTTAGACAGAGCCAATGGAAGGACATTTGCATGGCAGACTGGGCTGTGTTCACAACTATCAGTAATTTCATGTGGTCTTGGGCACATCTGTTGCCGTACCAAGCTGTGGTCAATCTGGATAAGATGCTTTCTATGGTGCATCTATAAAAGTTGGTGAGTTATTGTGCCATGCCAAATTTCCGTAGCCTTCTGAGTGTGTTCCACCATTCAATCATGGCTGATATGTTTCTCTGCCACATTCTCCTGCCCTTTCCCTGTAACCATGGATCCCCTTACTAATCAAGAACTTAGCTGTCTCAATCTTCAATACACTCAATGACTTGGCTTCTACAGCCTTCTGGGGCAGTGAGTTCTACAGAGGAAGGTATAAGGGTGATGTCAAAGGTAGGTTCTTCACAGAGAGAGGTGAGTATGTGAAGCGCGCTGACGGTAGTAGTGACAGACTTTTAAGCGACTTTTGGATGGACACATGGAGGACAGTGCAATATAGGGTATGCAGGGTAGTTTGATTTTAGTAGGATAATAGTTCAGCACAACATCGTGGGCCGAAGGGCCTGTACTGTGCTGTACTGTTCTATGTTCTAATCCAGTTCATTTTAGCACAAGTACCTGAAACCTTGGTCTTTTGGGAAGGACTGTAAAAGCAAGCGAGGGGGAGGCTTAGACAGCGAATTCCAAAGCTCAGGTAGCTAATTACGTGGCCACCTGCAGTGGAACGAAGAAAATCAGGATGCTCAAGAGACTGGAATAGAGGAGTGCAGTTATCTTGGAAAGAGAACATTGTATGCTGTATTATACAGTAGGAGTGCAATAGTGTACTTGACTGTGCAATGAGACAGTTGTACATTGGTTATACAATAGTTGAGTCAGACTAGCTGAGGTGCCTGGCTACGTGTGATGGATATAAACTGTCCCAAAAGAAAACAGATGGAACCCATCTGGTCAGTGCGGCAGAAGTTCTCGTGTTAAGTGATACTGTTTCATGCAGGCACCTACTTGAATTAAAGATCCTTTGACTGATTTAAAAGACCCTCCATGCATCTGGCACATCCTATTGTAATAACGCAAAAGCACAAACACACACAGCAGTTTGCTAGAACGACACTGGGGTTTAATGAGCTAACCTTTCTGTCCCTGGTATCATACTGGCAAACGGCTGTTATAAAGGCCAGTGCATTCTTTCTAGTTGCAATGACCAGAGGAACACAGTACTCCAGATATTATCCACCCAGGGACCAAGTTACCACCCACTGTATTCCAGCCTTTGGGATACAGGGCAGCATTCCATCAGCCTTGCTTCTGGGCTGCATCCCTCTTGCTGTTGAATCATTCACTGCTTAAGATTGGCGGAGGTCCAGAAAATCCTCATAGCTGTAGATGCTGAATCCTCCTCACAAGCTCAGCAGAGGGAGAATGCAAGAGACAGTGTGCTGTCAGTTCAGCAATTAGCAGATCCCAGCCAAAATGACCTGTGGCTGGTTTGCAAACAGGGAGGCTGGGGTCGTACAGAGAAATCAGGACCAACAGAAGTGCAGTCAGAATGACCCACACACGGTCAGCCATTCCACCGACCGTAGGACAGCAGCGGTTTGAGACGGCACCCCACCACCACCTACTCTGGGGGATAAATGCCAGCTCAGCCAGCAACACCCCACATCACATGAACAAACAAAAAATGGTTAGTATGTAGAAACATAGGAAATTAGAGCAGGACGAGGGCACGGTAGCCCTCTAGGCTGTTCTGTCAGATAATATGATCACTGCTAATCTGACTGTGACCTCAAACATATTTTCCCACTGACTTCCAAAAACCTTTCACAAAATCTTAGAAAATAGAGAGTAGGCCATTCAGCCCTTTGTGCCTGCCCTACCGTTCAAGAGGATCATGTTTAATCATCCAACTCAGTACACTGTTTTCATTTATTTCTCATAACCTTTGATCCCTATAGACTTAAGAACTATAATCTGAAGAACGATCATCGGATGCAAGATGTTAACTCTGACTTCTCTTCACAGATGCTGCCAGACCTGCTGAGCTTTTCCACAAATTCCGTTTTCATTTCCAATTTACAGCACCCACAGTTCTTTCAGCTTTCAATAACAATGTTATTATCTTCTTGAAAACATTCAAAATTTTGGCTCCAACCGTTGAATTTTACAGGTTCACCATTCTTTGGGTGAAGACTCCCCATCGCAATCCTAAACAATCTATCCCACTTGCTTAGTACAGTGATGACTGGTTCTGGACTCCCTGGTCATTGGGAACTACCCTCCTGTGTTCAGCCTGTCCAGGCCTGTTAGGATTTTCTAGGTCTCTAAGAGATACCCCTCATTTCTTCTAAACTACAGGGAAGACAGAATGGTGAGTGAAGGGTAGGGTAGCCTGGGTCATTGGCTCAGAGAAACTGAAATGCAAACTATTAAGTTCAGGAAGGTGTCCGCTGGCTCTCAGCAATCCCAGGACTGCTCCCGAGAACCAAGTATCTCACAGCAGAAATCCTCCACTGGTGGAGATGAGGTCTTTCAGAGGTGGCATTAAACTGAAACTCTGTTTACCAATACAGGCGGAGAGAACAGATCCCAAGGCTCTGTTTCAAAGGAAACCACAGGTCCTCTCTCTGGTGACCTGGCCATTGTATAACTGACTAAATGACTAAACATCGCTGGTATTGGGAACCTGCTGCATGTGAACTGGCTTTTCCATTACAGCAGTGGCCATTCTTCTAAAGTACATTGTTATAATTGTTTTTTCCACAGGACGTGGGTGTCAGCATTTCTTGCCCATTCCTAACTGTGCCTTGAATGATTAGCTTGGCCATTTCAGAGGGTATTTAATAGTCAACTACATTTCTGTGGATCTGGAGTCCCATGCAGGCCATTCCAGACCAGAACAGTAGAATTCCTTCATTAGCAAACCAGGCATGCTTTATAAAAAAGTGACATGGTCACCATCACTGGGCCTAGCTTTACAGAACAGATTTATTAATTAAATAAATTCCACAACTGCAGTGATGGGATTTGAGCCCCAGTCCCCAAAGAATTAGCCTGATCCTTCGCACAACTAGCCCAGTGACATTCCAGGTACTAAGTGCTGTGCCATACCAAAACACAATGGGACACCCTGAAGTTGTGAAAGGTGCTATAAAAATACAGGTTCGTCCTGAGGCAGCTCAGAACAACTCTGTTTAAAATACAGCCTGAAAATCAAGGTTGTGGATATCTGGAACTTCCAGTCTCATTGATTAGATTAGATTCCCTACAGTGTGGAAACAGGCCCTTTGGCCCAACAAGTCCACACCGCCCCTCGCAGCATCCCACCCAGACTCATCCCCCTATAACCCACACACCCCTGAACACTACGGGCAATTTAGCATGGCCGATCCACCGAACCTGCACATCTTTGGACTGAGGGTGGGACTCAACTGAATATAACACTGAATATTTGGACACTGGATATTTGTTTAAGGGCAGTGAAGATAGAACCAAGAGAGTGGCAACAGATCAGTCATCCCTTATGTACTAGAATGGGGGGGTGGGGCACTACCTTGATGAGTTAGATAGCTTCTTGCTATTCCCAAATTATTTAGTAATGGGAAAGATGACATATGTTAAAAATCCAAACGCACGGATCATAACGCTCTCTTTCTTAATTTCATTTTGTAACCCAGACAGGCCTGCTTCTAAAGACCGAGCGAGCTCCTGACAGATGTTTCCGACAGCGTTTACTCTCAACCTGGCCTGGGTTCTGGGTGACTGACTGCAAGACATTAGGCTGAAGCTGAGTGATGCCAGAGGCTGTGTTTGAGTTTGGGCTCAGCCCCCTCCCCTGTGGTTCCGAGTGGGCCTGGCCTGCCCTGCTCAACAGGTGGATCTTCACCAGCAGCTTAAGGACAAGAAACTTGAAATTTTTGTTTTGTTCCTCTCCACACCAACACGTACGCATTCTGACAATGGGAGACTGTTGCCTTCTGATTACACTGTCCACTTGTTTGGCGACGGGTTTCAATCTGTTACAGTTGAATAGGCTGCCTGCTCCCGAGGCCTCTCCACAAAACGAGAGCCTGTGCAAGCTCTGTTTAACTTACAGATTTTCGCAGCAACAAGCTGACATTGAGGGGGCTCTGGGTCGCTTACGGTGAGTTAGTCATCGTCCACACAGTATCACCTGCCCTCCCCACTAGCAGAGGCTAAGACTTATCGCATTCCATTCAGATCCTGCAAAACACAGGCACACAGGGGTAATGGTGGGATGGAATGGAATGAAGGATCTGGGACCGTGTTCCTTGGAGACAAAGCTGACAGGATATTTGACTGAAGTGTTCAGAATACGAGGTCTCTGGATAAATTAAAAGGATGTCCTCCCGCTTGTGAAATGGTCGAGAATGAAAGAGCACAGATTTAAAGTAAATGCTACAAGAAGCAAAACTCAGATAAGAAAAACTTTCTCACACAGCAATTGGTTAGGGTCTGGAATGAACTGTCTGTGGCAGGCACATTCACTTAACAATCAAGAGGGGGCACTTGTTAGGCAGTGACACTGAGAGGTCTAAGGTACTGTCTCGTCGGATGCCTGGGATCAAATCCCAGCATGACAGATGGTGGAATTTGATATCAATTAGAAACAAATCTGGAATCGGGGAACTATTGATGAGTGTGAAACTGTTGCCGATTGTTGGGGAGAATCTCCTCCTGGTTCGCTAATGTACTTTAGGGAAGGAAATCTGCCATCCTTACCTGGTCTGTGCTACTTACTACTCCAGACACACAGCAAAGCATTTGAGTCTCGACTGCCCTCTGGGCAATTAGGGATGGGCAACAAATGTGGCATAATCCCATGAATCAATTTTAAAAAAACAGTTTAAGGGGAATTAGATGGAATCTGTAAAGGAAGAATGTGTAGGATCATAGAGAGCAAGAAGGAGATGGCACTAAGCGAGACCCTCATTCAGAAAACCAGCACAGGCATGATGTGCTGAACTGTCTGTCTACGTTGTTAGAATTCCGTGACGCTGGGTTCACAGGTTACTCTCTTGGTGGCTCAGCTAGAGCGTACATTGCCCAGTGCCTCACAAGGAAGCAGGGAACAACATACCACAAACACACAGCCCACCAACAGGCCGTTCAGTCCACACAATTTGTGTTGGTGCTTGAGCTCTACACTGGCTTTAGTATTTTTCCCTGTATCAGTGGAACTGGATGATGCTTACGCTGCTATCTCTCAAGTACATCTTTGTCTCAAATACACCCTGCAGTCACTTCTCTGCTCTTCAGTTGTAAACTTCTAGAAAGAGGATTTTAAATAAAAAATGCGGGCTTTGCTGGCTATTCAGGGTGGCGTGGGTTATAGGGGGATGGGTCTGGGTGGGATGCTTCAAGAGGCAGTGTGGACTTGCTGGGCCGAAGGGCCTGTTTCCACACTGTAGGGAATCTAATCTAATCTAATCTAATCCCTAAATACCCAACTGTTTCCAGCAGGTGGTGGAGTCACCCACGTTACTTTGTAGGCCAAATCGGGTCAGGATGGCAAGGTTCCCTCCCTAAAGGGCATTCATAGAATCACAGAACTATAATGGGACAGAGTCTCCTGTCTTTTCTCACATATTCCTGCGCACTGTCCGGGGCTACAGTAGGGAGAATCTTAGTGACTGGGTTGTTCTAGCACAGACTGAGTGGGATGACAGCCTCCTTCTGAGCTGTGATCTGCTCCTCAGGTGTGAGACAGAGGGAGAGCGAGACAGCGATAGATAGATAGATTTGGGGGTAGTTCGGTTGGTGGGGGTGGGAAACTAAAGGATATGGGCAGAGAGAGTGTCAGAGAGATAGACAGAGCAAAACAGAGAGGGTGTGGGAGCACGAGACAGAAGACACAAGAGATAGCATGTGAAAGAGCACGTGAGAGAAGGGGCACAAGAGAATTAGAAATATAATTAGCTTTTACTGGAATTAGCTTTTAATGTCACATGCACTCAAATGAATACAGTGAAAAGCTTGTTGCTGCTTATAGCACCATCTTAGGTACAGGATACCCAGGTACAGCTACTTAAACATTTATTACAAAATTGAAAGAATAATAAAATCAAGTCCAGCAGGAAGAGTAAATCTTTTAAAAAATGTACACAAATTACGGTGCTTTTCACCAAGTCTGTGCCAGCTCCGAGCCTCCAAGCTGCACCAGGCCAAAACCCCAGAACGTATTCGAGGAGCGATTAGATATAGCACTTGGGGCAAATGGGATCAAAGGTTACGGGGAAAAAGCAGGATTAGGCTATTCAGTTGGACGATCAGCTACAATCGTGAAGAGTGTGGAGCAGGGTCAAAGGGCCGGATGGCCTCCTCCTGTTCCTATCTTCTATGTTTCTATGCCGGGCTTGTGTGTGAGCGTGTGCGTGCGCGTGTGTTACAGGTTGGGTCACTGATCCCTTATGGGTGATGCTCTGTTTCTGGGTTGCAATATCATCATGACAGGCAGATGGATCAGCGAAGCAGCTGAATTTCAGACAGGCCTACAGTGCCAGGCTGTTCTGCAGCACACTGCCCTCACAAGTAATGCAGTCATGGGAGACACCTGATGACAGGACTGCTTGTAGCAGTCAGTAGAAAGACACAAACAAACTGAAGAACAGAGCAACCCTGCCGCCTGATGGTTACATCAGTAACTGGAAGCATTCAGTAAAAAAAAATCAGAACTATTCCAAATTCCATCATTCCTCTGGTTATCTCATTGTCGTGCTGCAAACCACCAATTCAGGCCTCTTGAGCAGCTCAGATTTTAATCACTGGGTCAAAATCCTGGAAATCCTCCCCCACCTCCCCGGCCTAACTGTGTGTCTGCCTACAGCACATGGACTACACTGGTTCAAGGAGGCAGCTCATCACCACCTTCTAAGGGAGCAACTAGGGACGGGCAATAAATACTAGCCTAGCCAGCAACACCCACGTCCCAGCACAGAATTTTCAAAAATAAATTGCTCCACTGTCCGGGTCCACGCTTTTGTTGCCTGGGGCGGCACGGTGGCTCAGCGGTTAGCACTGCAGCCTCACAGCGCCAGGGACCCACGTTCGATCCCCACCTCGGGCGACTGTCTGTGTGGAGTTTGCACATTCTCCCCTTGTCTGCGTGGGTTTCCTCCGGATGCTCCGGTTTCCTCCCACAGTCCAAAGACATGCAGGCTAGGTGGATTGGCCGTGCTAAATTGCCCGTAGTGTTCAGGGGTGTGTGGGTTATAGGAGGATGGGTCTGGGTGGGATGTTTCAAGGAGCAGTGTGGACATATTGGGCCGAAGGGCCTGTTTCCACACTGTAGGGAATCCAAGCTAATCTAATCTAATCTGAAATTCCTTTCCTAAACGTCTCCACCTCACTGTCTTTGCAGAGTCAGGAGGGGAGTTACTTACTGCAGGACTCCTAGCTTCTGACCGTTTCTGGTAGCCACTGTGTTTCTAGTTATAACAATCATCAGGAAAAAGGGACTGAGAAGAGTTAACAGAAGCAAGGGCTGGCAATTTCCCCTGACCTTGATGAACCAGACCTACAAAGGGACTGCTGAGCGACTGGATACATTGGTGCTAATTCAAAATTCTCCAGATTCTGGAAAGTTCCCAACATAGAAATGAAGACATTTAAAAAAATAGGAGCAGGAGGAGGCCTTTCAGCCCTTCAAGCCTGCTCTGCCATTCATTATGGCCATGACTGATCGTCCAACTCAATAACCTGCTCCTGCTTCCCCCCCCCATGCTCTTTAATCCATTTAGTCCCAAGTGCATATCCAACTCCTTCTTGAAAACATTCAATGTTTGGGCCCCAACCACTTTCTGTGGCAGGGAATTCCACAGGCTCCCACTCTCTGGGTGAAGGTATTTCTCTTTATTTCAGTCCTAAATGACCTAACCCATAACCTTAGGCTCTGGACTCCCCCATCAATGGAACATCATTCCAGCATGTAGCCTGCCTACTTCTGTTAAAATGTTATAGGTTTCTATGAGATCCCCCTCATTCTTGTAAACTGCAGTGAATATAATCCTAACCAATCCAGTCTCTCCTCATAAGTCTGTCCTGCCATCCCAGGAATCAATCTGGTAAACCTTTGTTGCACTCCGTCCAGCAGCATACCTTCCCTGGTAAGGAAAACAAAACTGTGCACCTCATTCCAGCGTGGTCTCACCAGGGCCCTGGATAATTGCTGCAAGATATCGCTGCTCCTCCACTCAAATCCTCAACATACCTTTTGCTTTCTTCACCTGCCCTTACTTTCAGCGACTCATGGACAAGGACACCCAGGTCTCACTGCACCTCTTAAAAACAACCAGATTATCAGACTGACAAATATGAATGTAACTTCTGTTTTCCAGAAAGTACAGAGAGAAAAAGGAGGAAAATCCAGGACAGTTAGCTTAACATCTAATAGAGGAACAACACTGCAATCTTATGCCAGGAAACTTGAGATAATCTTAACATAATCAGACAGAGACAACGTAGCTTTGTGAAACAAAAGTCACATCTGACTAACTAAAGCCCTCTGAGGATGTAACAAGCATCACTGATGAGGGGACAAAGTAGATGTGATGTATTTGGGTTTCCAAAGGGGAATTGAGAAGGTGTCACATCAAAGGCCAGTCCGTGTCAACCTCTGTTTGGATGAAGGGGCCGAACGTATGTAGCTAAATTCACTCCCAGTATAGAAACGGGAAAGAGAATACACTATGGAGAACTCCCTTAGGGAAGGAAATCTGCTGTCTTTCCCTGGTCTGGCCAACGTGTGACTGCAGACCCACAGCAACGTGTACGACCCACAACCAGCCCCTGGGCAATAAGAACTCTAGCTAGCAAAGCCCGCATCTTGTGAATAAATAAATAAAGAAGACATAATGACATAAACGTATCATCGTTGTACTGGATCTGGAGTCACGTGTGAGGTGCAATGGGGTTGACTCTCGATTCCCCTCGGAGATGGCCAAACAAGTCACTAACTTCAAGGGCAATAATTACTAGAGGAACCAGTAACATCCATGTCCCATCAACAAACAAAGCAAAAATCAGATGCTGTATATTAAACCAGAGGTTGTTGGAGAAACTCAGCATATCTGGCAGCATCTGTGAAGCAAGAAAACAGAATCAATGTTTCATGTCCAGTGACCCTTCTTCAGAACTTTTCAGATGCTGTATATTGGAGCTGCGCGATACAATCTGAAGCAGCAAGGAGGAGGGTCAAGACTGAGTGACATCAATAATCTTTCACATTCAGTAATTCTGCCCAGTAACAGACCTCTGATTGGTTTAGCTGCTGGATGTTAAGTACCTCTAAGCTTCAAGTAGCAGCAGCTGAACAAAACCTTCCAGAACCTTTAGATAGAAAGCATGTATCTCTCTCTCTCTCTTTCTCTCTCTCCCCCATGCGGGTAAAAGACAGGAAAACCAAGAAAGCATAAATCAAACAATTCTAAACCAAGAGAAGACCTAGGTCCATCTGACCAATCATGTCTTGAAGCATGATTATCACAATGACTAACATCATTGTGTCCACCTCGAAATCAAAAGGGCCACGAGGAAATAACTTCCCACACGATGTGAACTATTGATCTGCAGAATTCAGTTTCCCCGTCTATCTTCTTTGTCTTTTACTGATCCCATGTTAAACCTTTCACCATTTGTCTGTCTTAATTGTGACTGACTGTGTGCGTGCAAGAGCGAGGGTGTCTACGCGTGCATGTGAGAGCGAGCAAGAGGGCACACGCATGTGGGCGAGAGCGCCCAGGAGTGCATGCAGCGTGCGTATGTGTGTGACAATGTGCTTGAGTATGAGAGATGGTGTGAGTGTACGAGAATGTGCACGTGAGCGGGTGCACACCAGTATCCATGTGGGCATGAGGGCTTCTATGACTGAGTGTGAGCGCGTGCGTGACAGAAAAGTGTGATTATCTGGACTGATTTTCCAGAGCAGTCACTGCGGGAGCACTGTGCTGTTGGAGGCATCATCACTTCTGGTGTTAATTCTGTTGTTAAGGTTAAGGATGGACTGACGGAGGGTGTTGATCAAGAAAATATCAGTGAAGGAGGTCTGTGGCACATTGGATAGTGTACCTACCTCTGGGTGAGCAGATCCTAGGCTCAAGTGTCATAGAACATAGAACACTACAGCACAGTACAGGCCCTTCGGCCTTCGATGTTGTGCCGACCTGTCATACCGATCTCAAGCCCATCTAACCTACACTATTCCATGTACGTCCATATGCTTGTCCAATGACGACTTAAATGTACCTAAAGTTGGCGAATCTACGACCGTTGCAGGCAAAGCGTTCCATTCCCTTACTACTCTCTGAGTAAAGAAACTACCTCTGACATCTGTCCTATATCTTTCACCCCTCAATTAAAAGCTATGCCCCCTCGTGCTCGCTGTCACCATCCTAGGAAAAAGGCTCTCCCTATCCACCCTATCTAACCCTCTGATTATTTTATATGTTTCAATTAAGTCACCTCTCAACCTTCTTCTCTCTAGTGAAAACAGCCTCAAGTCCCTCAGCCTTTCCTCGTAAGACCTTCCCTCCATACCAGGCAACATCCTGGTAAATCTCCTCTGCACCCTTTCCACAGCTTCCACATCCTTCTTATAATGCGGTGACCAGAACTGTACACAATACTCCAAGTGCGGCCGCACCACAGTTTTGTACAGCTGCAGCATAACCTCTTGGTTCCGGAACTCGATCCCTCTATTAATAGAAGCTAAAACACTGTATGCCTTCTTAACAGCCCTGTCAACCTGGGTGGCAACTTTCAAGGATCTGTGTACATGGACACCGAGATCTCTCTGCTCATCTACACTACCAAGAATCTTACCATGAGCCCAGTACTTTGCCTTCCGGTTACTCCTACCAAAGTGCATCACCTCACACTTGTCCGCATTAAACTCCAAATTAGAAGTACTTTTTCTCCTGTCGCAGTTAAGTGTGTTACACTGAAGACAGGTTTTGTTTTCACTGGTGTGAATTGTTTTTGTTCTGGGTAAGGCAGATTGGCCGTGTTGGTGGTCTCACTGGGATTCTATACATTTTGTGGCGGCTTGTGGAACAGAATAGTCGGAGAATTGTGCACAGTTAAGTCATCAGTTAAGATCTTGATGCTGAAAGAATGGCGCTCATTTAAGATTGAATTGGAAAATATCCTCCTCCACTGGATCATAAATCTGTGGAATTGACTTCCCCAGACAGCAGCTGAAGCTGGGTCATTCAAATAGCTTTAATGCAGAAGTGAATAACTACGTGACTAAAAGGTGAAGCAACAGCAAAGGGAATACACAGGACAGTGGTGGCCAAATTCAGATCATACTGAATGGTGGAGCAGGCTTGAGGGGCCCAACAGCCTATGCTCCCTTCTCCTAACTCGTACATTTGTAAATGGCACAGGGCCTGTGTACCACCTACCTGCTGACCTCGGGCGCATTGTTCAAACGGGCAGCTTCAAGCAGCTGGTGACCTGAGGAATTAAAAGAAACTGAAGATCAGTCATATCACACCCTGAACGCAAAAGATCGCCGTGCAACCAAAGTCATTGGCATCAGTGGACCATGTGAGAGACAAACAGCATTACAGTGCTGCAGCAGTAGGCCATTCAGTCCATCAAGTCTGCTACATCATCCAATGAGGATCATGGCTGATCTGATAACCCTTGATTCCCTTCCTGATTAAATATCTATCTCTCTCAATAAACTCAATGACTCAGCCTCAATAGCCCTCTGCGGTAAAGAATTCCACAGGCTCACTACGCTCCAAGAGAAGAAATTTCTCCTTGCCTCTGCCTTAAATGGGTGACCCCTTATTCTGAGATTATACCTTTTGATCCTAGATTCTCCCACAAGAGGAAGCAACGTCTACCCTGTCAAGTCTCCTAAGAGCTTTATATGTTTCAATAAAGTCATCTCGCATTCTTCTATATTCTAATGGGCCCTCCACAGGTGATATCACCCGAGTGATCTCCACTTATCTGGACTACCGACAATGCAATTTACGTCGCCTTGTACAAGGGGCCCAAAGCCCTTATCGGCATTCCCAGCTGATTTCTCTTCAGATCATTCCTAATCAATCCGCTCATAGATGTTAGGACACACCCCTGGAGCAAATGGGACTTGAACTTGGACCTTCCAGTTTAAAAGGTCGGCACACCCCCACTGCACCATAACATTTCAGTGAAACCTCCCAAGGCAGACAGATCCCGAATACCACTTCTTGGAGAGAACTGCACACAGTGCTCCAGAGCTGGTCTAAAAGTCCTTTCCTGTAAGAACAATTCAGTTTCAGAGCTATGCTGAGGTCAGAAAGCCAACTGGAATAATAGAAAAGAGATAATGGGAACTGCAGATGCTGGAGAATCCAAGATAACAAAGTGTGGAGCTGGATGAACACAGCAGGCCAAGCAGCATCTCAGGAGCACAAAAGCTGATGTTTCGGGCCTAGACCCTTCATCAGAGGATGATGAAGAGTCTAGGCCCGAAATGTCAGCTTCTGTGCTCCTGAGATGCTGCTTGGCCTGCTGTGTTCATCCAGCTACACACTTTGTTATCTTGGAATAATAGAAAACATGGCTTTGGAAGGAAAGGAGAGCCTCCAGCTGCTCCATGCTTCAGCACCCCCTACCTTTCTTACATTCTTTGATGGGCTGTGGGCAACACTGGTTGCGGAAGGCAGTATGGAGTGAATCACATTGCTGTGATTTGGCCTACACAGAGCGGTCATGATACTAACTGCTGGCACAGACTTGAGTGAAAAGGACTGTGATTATTACTTTTCTAAAGAAGGTCCCAACCCGAAACATCAGCTTTCCTGCACCTCTGATGCTGTGTTGCTCCAGCTCCACACTGTGTTATCTCTGACTCCAGCATCTGCAGTTCTTGCCATATCACTGTAAGATGTGTACTTTTTCTCCTCTTTTTATCCTTATACTGTTAAGTATTTGCAAAAGTAAGCATCTATATCTAGGTATTTTGTATCTAAGATGGTGCAATAAGCAGCAACATTACATGTGTCAATAAAGCTAATTTTAATTCTAAAAGAAAACAAAGGAAGGAATGACATTTATGTAATAGGTGGGGTTTCGCGAGAGTCAACAATTTTTATCCCATTCAGATTTTACCATCTGTCAGGGTGGGATTTGAACCTGCATTCCGCATGCAGATGGCCTCAAGGCCCTCCGCTCCTTCCTGTCCCGCAGGCCCGACCAGTCCCCCTCCACCGACACCCTCATCCGCCTAGCCGAACTCGTCCTCACCCTCAACCACTTCTCTTTTGACTCCTCCCACTTCCTACAGACTAAGGGGGTGGCCATGGGCACCCGCATGGGCCCCAGCTATGCCTGCCTGTTTGTAGGTTACGTGGAACAGTCCCTCTTCCGCACCTACACAGGCCCCAAACCCCACCTCTTCCTCCAGTACATTGATGACTGTATCGGCGCCGCCTCTTGCTCCCCAGAGGAGCTCAAACAGTTCATCCACTTCACCAACACCTTCCACCCCAACCTTCAGTTCACCTGGGCCATCTCCAGCACATCCCTCACCTTCCTGGACCTCTCAGTCTCCATCTCAGGCAACCAGCTTGTAACTGATGTCCATTTCAAGCCCAGCGACTCCCACAGCTACCTAGAATACACCTCCTCCCACCCAACCTCCTGCAAAAATTCCATTCCCTATTCCCAATTCCTCCGCCTCCGCCGCATCTGCTCCCACGATAAGACATTCCACTCCCGCACATCCCACATGTCCAAGTTCTTCAAGGACCGCAACTTTCCCCCCACAGTGATCGAGAACGCCCTTGACCGCGTCTCCCGCATTTCCCGCAACACATCCCTCACACCCCGCCCCCGCCACAACCGCCCAAAGAGGATCCCCCTCGTTCTCACACACCACCCCACCAACCTCCGGAGACAACGCATCATCCTCCGACACTTCCGCCATCTACAATCCGACCCCACCACCCAAGACATTTTTCCGTCCCCACCCCTGTCTGCTTTCCGGAGAGACCACTCTCTCCGTGACACCCTTGTTCGCTCCACACTGCCCTCCAACCCCACCACACCCGGCACCTTCCCCTGCAACCGCAGGAAATGCTACACTTGTCCCCACACCTCCTCCCTCACCCCCATCCCAGGCCCCAAGATGACATTCCACATTAAGCAGAGGTTCACCTGCACATCTGCCAATGTGGTATACTGCATCCACTGTACCCGGTGCGGCTTCCTCTACATTGGGGAAACCAAGCGGAGGCTTGGGGACCGCTTTGCAGAACACCTCCGCTCAGTTCGCAACAAACAACTGCACCTCCCAGTTGCAAACCATTTCCACTCCCCCTCCCATTCTTTAGATGGCATGTCCATCATGAGCCTCCTGCAGTGCCACAATGATGCCACCCGAAGGTTGCAGGAACAGCAACTCATATTCCGCCTGGGAACCCTGCAGCCTAATGGTATCAATGTGGACTTCACCAGCTTCAAAATCTCCCCTTCCCCTACTGCATCCCAAAACCAGCCCAGTTCATCCCCTCCCCCCACAACCAGCCCAGCTCTTCCCCCCCCCCACTGCATCCCAAAACCAGTCCAGCCTGTCTCTGCCTCCCTGACCTGTTCTTCCTCTCACCCATCCCTTCCTCCCACCCCAAGCCGCACCTCCATCTCCTACCTACTAACCTCATCCCACCTCCTTGACCTGTCCGTCTTCCGTGGACTGACCTATCCCCTCCCTACCTCCCCACCTACACTCTCTCCACCTATCTTCTTTTCTCCCCATCTTCGGTCCGCCTCCCCCTCTCTCCCTATTTATTCCAGTTCCCTCTCCCCTTCCCCCTCTCTGATGAAGGGTCTAGGCCCGAAACGTCAGCTTTTGTGCTCCTGAGATGCTGCTGGGCCTGCTGTGTTCATCCAGCCTCACATTTTATTATCCTGGGATTTGAACCTGTCTTACCGGAGCATTAATTTCAGTCCCTGGACGACAAGATGTCCTTCCTCATGGGGGAGTGCAGCAAAGGTTCACCAGACTGATTCTTGGGATGGCAGGACTGAGGCACGTGGAGGGTGACTTGATTAGGATTATATCTGCTGGATTCACAAGAATGGGCCGCATTCACAGAAACCTAACAGGATTCTAACAGGACAATGAAAGGTAAATGCAGGAAGGATGGTCCCAATGACCTAGAAAAGTCCAGCTCAGAGTGTAAGGATTTGGCTCAGGCCACTTGGGACCGAGATAAGGAGAAATGTCTTCACCCAGAGAGTGGTGAGCCTGTGGAATTCTCTGCTGTGGAAAGCTGACACTAAAATACTGAATGATTTCAAGAGAAAGTGTCAGATGTAGTGTATAGAATCCCTACAATGTGGAAACAGGCCATTCGGCCCAACAAGTCCACACTGACCCTCTGAAGAGCATTGCATCCAGACCCATCCCTGTTCCCATTTAACCCACCTAATCTACACATCGCTTGATCCTACAGGCAATTTAGAAAGGCCAGTTCACCCTTACCTACACACCTCTGGACTGTGGGAGGAAACCCATGCAGGCACAGGGAGAATTTCTGTGCGTAGTTGGCACAGCCACCTGAGAGCGACGTCAAACCCGGGTCCCTGGTGCTGTGAGGCACCAGGTGCTAACCACTGAGCCGCCCCAGGCTAAAAGGTTCAATGAATATGGGGAAGAAAGTGGGAGCAGGGGACTGACCCATCACGATCATACGGAACGGTGGAACAGGTTCGAAGGGCTGAATGGACCACCATTTTCCATTTATTTTCCACCAACCTACCTCAGTGACATTACCAGTACACCACCGTCTCCAGTCTGCTACTCACCATCTGAGTCCGATGACCTGCTGTAGCAATAAACCAGGGCTACTGCCAGGGTAGGGAGGTTGCCCAGTGCCCATTCTCTCTGATTCTCGCCTTGCTGGGATCGCCTCCCCGTGGCCACAGACTCTAACTGCAACCTGGGCTCGGGTTCAAAACGCCACCGCGTGGCCTCGCTGGGGAACTGCAGCTCGGAGGCCTGTAGCCAGCGACCCCCGGCGGCGGGAGGCCGGTGCTGCAGCGGCCCACGAGCTGCCTCGGAGACGCTTCGCCGCAGCAGCGGCGGCGGCGGCGGCTGACCCCCAGCCACCGCGGGTCTTTCGGACGCGGCGCCGCGGCCCAGTTCCCGCGGCGGCAGCAGTAACCGGCGCCCGCACGGAGTGCAGCCGGCCCGGAGGTAGCGTGTTACCAGGGCCGTCGCCCTGGAGACCGCCATCGTGCCGTAAAGAGGAGCAGAGTTGTTTTGCCTCAAGCGCGGCAGGACGCTCACTTTACGGCCACATGACCTCAACGCAAACAACGTCACAGATGGCACTGCGCAGCTGCGGCCGCCCCGCTGCCCTCTGGGGGTTGTAGTTCCTCTGGAAGCAACATGAACAACATTACCCAGGGTCCCATGCGCTGCAAATTATGATGATTTATTGTCAATGATGAAAAACACATTAAAAATCCAGTGAAAAGCTTCAACTGTTGCCACAATCCGGCTCTATTTGAATATTTTAAGAATAAAAAGGTGATGCTGAGAGAAAATCCATCTTTGTTTGGCCACATCCTCCATGAACCCTGTGCCACATTCCCCTTCATTACCTGCACTTGACAGCCACCACATCCCCTTGACCCCATTGCTGGGCCCAGTGCGTCAATGGGCGGCCAAAGGCAGCGGGCGCCCCAGGCTTAAAAATAAACTGGCTGATTCAGGCGGGCAGTGGGGTGTTATATTTTATTGAAAAAGGTAACAATCGACCGGCAGCCTATAGGCCAAGATGATATAGGCCCATTGGCCCACTCCATGCAGGTGTATGCAGGAGGGGTTGTACACCAGCTGATGGTCACATAGCTTTCCAGAGCTAAGCCAGGAAGAACCAGACCAAACACCTTGACTTTTTCACTCCAACTCATTCCTTCCACCAGCACCGCACACATCATTTATTGGACTGATCCGCTATCTCAGAGCCCAAACAGCCCGAGTGGAATTTTAACAGCACAGACCGAGGCCCTTCAGCCCAACATGCCCAAGTTGGTCATCAAAAGTCCATGTAGAATCCCATTTTCCCAGTATGTGTTCTTTGACTGTATATGCTATGGCATCTCAATCAGAAGTGTTCAGAATTTCTGCCTCTCCCACCCTTTTGAGCAAGAGTTCCAGAATCCTACCACTCTCTTAGTGAAATATCTTTTCCTCAAATGCCTTGCTGCTCCTTTCCCTAAGTCTATGCCCCTTGGTTGTTGACCCCTTGATTAAGGGAAGAACCTTTTCCCCACCTATAATAAAACAAAGAACTGTTGGATATCTGAAAGAAAAACAGAAAGCGTGGGCAAAACTCAGCAGGTCTGGCAGCATCTGTGGACAGAAGGCAGAGTTAACATCTTGATCCTAGTGTGACTCTGCTTCTGATCAGAAGTGGCACCAGACCTGAAACGTTAACCCTGTTTTCTCTGCACTGATGCTGCCAGATCCGCTGAGTCTTGCCAGAAATTTCTACTTTTGTTTTGTTTCCCTAGCTACTCAATCAAAGTCAGAACTTTGAACATCTGACTCTGATCTGGCCTCAATGTACTCTGCTCTAAATAAGCAACCCCAGCCTCTCTACTCTCTATTCATAGCTAAAACACCCCATCACAAGCAGATGTTCGGGATTGTCATCCCAGAAATCTCACTACATCCTCTCCAGTGCAATCATGCCCTTCCTATAGTGTGATGGCCAGAACTACATACAGTGCTCCAGCTGTGGCCCAACTAACATTAGATACAGCTCCATCATAACCTCTTTATTCTTGTAGTCAATCTTCGTCCTTCAATCTTGCATTGACCCTTGATGCCAAAGGACTGCATAAGAAGGGGGATGGACATCATAATATTATCTACAGGACACATTAAGCCATCTGAGCTTCTTCAAAGCACACACCTTTGGAGCATGAGAAATGGGATGTGGAATACAGGTTTTTGCATGTTCCACCATTCAATAAGATCAGGGCTGGCCAGACCTCATTTGGAATATTGAGAGCAGTTTTGGGCTCCGTATCTAAGGATGGATGTGCTGGATCCAGGGGAGGTTTACAAGAATAATCCCAGGAAAGAAGGACTTTTCATATGAGGAGCCATTGAGGACTCTGGGTTTGTACTTGATGGAATGTAGAAGGATGAGGGTCATATGTCATTGAAAACTTACGGAATACTGAGGGGCCTGGATAGAGCGGATGTTGGGAAGATGTTTCCATCAGTTGGAGAGACTAGGACCTGAGGGCACAACCTCAGAGTGAGGGGACAACCCTTTCGAACTGAGATGAGGAGGAATTTCCTCAGCCAGAGGGAGGAGAATCTGTGGAACCCATTGCCACAGAGGGCTGTGGAGGGTGAGTCACTGAGTGTATTTGAGACAGAGATAGATAGGTTCCTGATTAGTGAGGGAATCCAGGGTTACAGGGAGAGGGCAGGAGAATGGAGTTGAGAAACATATCAGCCATGACTTGATGGGCCAAATGGCCTCATTCTGCTCCTTTATTTTGTAGCCTAATGGGGCTGATTTAACTGAAATCTCTACTCCACATTTCTATTTACCACTGTTACCCTTTAGCTCGTTATTAGTCATCTATCTCCATCTATCTGTGTCCTAAAAATACTGGAGAAAAATATTCTCCATTGCTCTCTGGGGAAAAGAGTTACCTAGATTCACAAGTTTCTGAGTGAAGATCATTTCTCCTTGTCTCTGTCTTAAATAAAAGACCCTTATTTTTAAATGAGCTAAAATGCACCATCCCAGGCAATGTCCTGAGAGGCCCATAGAGTCATACAGCATGGAAACAGACCATCAGTTCAACTCGTCCATACCAACCGTTTCCCAAACTAAACTAGTCCCTCTTGATAACAAAGTGTGAAGCTGGATGAACACAGCAGGCCAAGCAGCATCTCAGGAGCACAAAAGCTGACATTTCAGGCCTAGACTCTTCATCAGAAAGTCCTTCTTGTACTGTTTAGTCCATTTCCCTCGAAGCCTTTCCTATCCATGTATCTGTCAAATGTCTTTTAAATGTTGCATCTGAACCCGTATTTCCCACCTCCTCTGGCAGCTCATTCCATAAATGAACCACCCTCTGTGGGAGGATGTTGTCTCTAGGTCCGTTTTATATCTTTCCCCTCTCACTCTAAACCTAAGCCCCTCTAGTTTTGGGAACACCTACCTGGGAAAAAGACCTTCTCTACTTATTTTATCCATAACCCTCATGGTTTTTATAAGCCCCTATAAAGGTCACGCCTCAGCCTCCGACAATCCAGGGGAAAATAGCCCCAGCCTATTCAAACTCTCCCTATAGCTCAAACCCTCCAGTTCCAGCAACATTCTTGTAAATCTGTTTTGCATCCTCTCAGGTTTAATAACATCGACTAGAATTGTATGGAATATTCTAAAAGTGGCCTAACAGTCACATGATGTCCCAACTCCTGTACTCAATGGTCTGACCAATGAAAGCAAGTGTGCCAAATGTCATCTCCTCTGCCCTACCTACCTGGGACTCCACTCTGAAGGAACTATGCCCCGTATCCCTCGGTCTCTTTGTTCAGCAACAACCCCCAGGACCTTACCATTAAGTGTTTAAGTCCTGCCCCGTTTAGCCTTTCCAAAATGCAACACTTCACATTTATCCAAATTAATCTCTATCTGCCACGTTGGCCCACCTGATCAAGGCCCCTTGATTCTGGATCTATTCCAAGACAACCTTCTTTGCTGGCCACTACACCTCCAATTTTGGTGTCATCTTCAAACTTACTAACCATTCCTCCCCTATTCCTTTCCAAATCTCTTATAAAAACAGCGAAAAGCAGTGGAGCCCTGACCCTTGTGGCTCACTGCTAATCACAGGCCTCCAGTCCAACAAACAAACTTCTCCTACCATGCCGTGTGACCTACCTCCAAGCTGATTTTTGTAGCCAATTAAAAATCCAAGCTATCTTGAAGGATATGACATTTTGAATTACCATACAGACCCCATCACCCAACTCCAAAACACTCCCTCCACCTGGACCCCTCACTCTGGCCTTTTACCTGCTCTCGATCTTTTCATTGAGCACTGGCAACGTGATATTAGTCGCCTCAATTTCTCTGCACATCCCCCCCCCACCCCTCCTCCTCACCTAAAGCAACCTGTCTCCCTCTGAACTGACTGCACTCCGTGCACTCAGATCTAACCCTGACTCTGTTATTGAACCTGCTGATAAGGGTAGTGCTGTTGTAGTTTGACATACTGACCTCTACCTTGCAGAGGCTGAGCGCCAGCTCTCAGATACTTCCTCCTACCTTCCCCTGGACCATGACCCCACCATGGCACGTCAGGCCATCGTATCCACTGCGGTTACGGATCTCATTTCTTCTGGTGATCCCACCTCTCCCCCGTCACCACCCCCCCACAACCCCTCCCCACACTGGCTCCAAGCTGATAGTTCCCCAGCCCTGCATAGCTTGTTTCTACCTCCTTCCAAAAATTCACGAACAGGACTGTCTGGGCAGACACATTGAATTTAGCCTGCTCCTGTCCCACAGAACTCATCCCTTCCTACCTTGACTCCGCCTTCTCTCCCCTGGTCCAATCCCTGCCCATGTGCATCCGTGATTCCTTTGATGCTTTATGCCAGTTTCGGAATTTCCAGTTTGCCGGTTCCAGCCACCTCCTCTTTACCACAGACATGCAATCCCTTTACACATCCATTCCCCACCAGGAGGGTCTTAGTGCTCTCCGCTTCTTCCTGGAGAAGAGACCTGAACCAGCCCCACCCACCACCACCCTTCTCCGCTTGGCTAAGCTTGTCCTCACCCTCAACAACTTCTCTTTCAACTCCTCTCATTTTCTTCAGGTAAGAGGGGTTGCCATGGGTACTCGCATGGGCCCCGAGTTATGCCTGTCTCTTTGTGGGATACGTCGAACATTCCTTGTTCCAGTCCTATTCCAGCCCCCCACCCACAACTCCTTCTCCGATACATCAGTGATATCGTCGGTGCTGCTTCCCTCTCTCGTCGAGAATTGGAAAACATCATCAATTTTGCCTCCAATTTCACCCTGCCCTCACTTTTACCTGGTCTATCTCCGACTCCTCCCTTCCCTTCCTCGACATTTGTTTCCATTTCTGGGGATAGACTGGCCACTAATATCCACTACAAACCCACCGATTCCCACAGCTACGTGGACTATACATCCTCACACTCCACTTCCTGTAAAGACTCCATCCCATTCTCTCAGTTCCTCCGTCTCCGTCGCGTATGTTCAGATGAGGCCAACTTCGACATTACATTATTCCTCAAACAAGGATTCCCCAGCACCGTTGTCGACAGGCCCCTCAATTGGGTCAGACCCATCTCCTGCACTTCTGCCCTCATCCCTTCTCCTCCTTCCCGCAACAGTGATAGGGTTCCCCTTATCCTCACCTACAATACCACCAGCATCCACATCCAGAAGATCATCAGATGCCATTTATGCCACCTCCAGCAAGATGCCACCGCCAGACACATATTCCCCTCCCCTCCCTTGTCCACTTTTCGCAGGGACCGTTCCCTCTGGGACACCCTGGTCCATACTTCCTTCATCCCGAACACCTCCCCCTGTAACCGGCGAAGGTGCAGCACCTGTGCATTTACCTCCTCCCTCCCCAGTATCCAAGAGCCCAAACATACCTTCCAGGTGAAGCAACACTTCACCTGCACTTCCCAGAATCTGGTCTCCTGCATTCGCTGCTCACAATGTGGTCTTCTCTACGTTGGGGAAACAAAGCGTAGACTTGGCTGCCGCTTCGCAGAACATTTACGTTCTGCTCACAAAAAAGACCCTGAACTAACTGTTGCCTGCCACTTCACCACCTTGCTCCCTGGCTAACATCTCTGTCTCTGGCTGGCTAGTGTTCCCGTGAAGCCCAGCGCAAGCTGGAGGAACGACACTTCATTTTCTACTTGGGGATCCTACAGCCCTCTGCACTCAATACAGAGTCCAATAATTTTATGGCCTAAACTCTCCCATGTCCCAGCCCCCACACCACACACCAGGCCTTGTTACCACATAGCCTGCCACTACACCCCCCCTCCCCCGTTGTTAGTCACTAACAGTCCCCATTAACAGCTACATACCCTCCCAGTCTGATGGTTAGCAACTCCTTTGTCTGTCCAACTCTCTCTCTCTCTCTCTTTGGGCTCTATCCTTTATCCTGTCGTTTACTCCCCACCCCATTCTCATCCCTAGTTTCTGCATTTAAGCTGATGTTTTCCCATCAGTTCTGAGGAAGGGTCACCAGACCTGAAACTCCGTTTTCTGCTTCACAGATGCTGCCAGACCTGCTGAACTTTTCTAGCAACTTCTGTTTTTACTCCTGATTCACAGCGTCTGCAGTTCTTTTGGTTTTTATAAAGCAAACTTTTCAACCTTGTTTCCCAACACAATCCGTGACAGAGGCTCAAATCTGGAGAAATGCCATCCCATTCTCAACTATTCATTTAATAGAAATATTGTAAATAGGAGCAGGAAGAGGCCGTTCAGCCCTTCGAGCCTGCTCCACCATTCACTGTGATCATGGCTGATCTGCGTTCTGTTTTCTCCCCACACCCTTTGATCCCTTTAGCCCTAAGTACTATCTCTAACTCGTTGAAAACATCCTTCTTGTCTCCTGAGAGTTTCTTTGCTGTGAACCATTCAGACAACTAGATAGGCTCATTCCAAACCGGCTATGAGAAACTGCCCACAAATCTGAGAGCTTAAACTTTCTCAGACTCAGAACCTGCAGATTTCTAACCAGACTCTCCTGGTTCAGAAGCCTCACAGACTAAATCAATCTGCTTTTTCACTGAACTGCCCTGAATCCTTCTCCTAGGAGAGGCACTAAACCTGTTTGCAAACACATGTTGGTATCATCTGGTGAACTGAATTGAGTTTTGAACTCATTTAAAACAAAGATGCTTCTGAAATAAAATCATAACTAATGACCTTACTCTTCTGTTGAAACCCAACAGTTTAATCATCTTTGAATTAAAAACACAAAGGGTTTGCAGTCACCTGCTCTCTGACGCATACAACAAATTGTCACTGTTTTGGAGGGTCTTTCTGACCTTGCTTTCTTAAATAAAATTGTTCAGAAAGGTAACAAATATCTATAGGAAGTCAAAACTTAAAGTTACATTTATATCGCCTTTCTTTACACTTAAATAAGTTTGTTATTAATTTTATAACAACTTGAAGTAAGCTTTCTACTTTAGTACTGAGTCAGTGTTCAGCTAAGTGGGGTATGGATGCTAGGGCAGTTGCTTGCTCCTCCTGCAGAATGTGGCAGGTGGGAGACATGGCACACGTCTCCACTGGCTACATCTGCGGGAAGTGCACCCAACTACAGCTCCTTGAAAACCGTGTTAGGGAAATGGAGCTACAGCTGGATGAACTATGGATCATTCGGGAGGCAGAGGGGGTAATTGAGAGGAGTTACCGGGAGTTGGTCACTCCTAAGGCTCAGGACAAGGATAGATGGGTTACAGTTATGGGGAGGAAAGGGGACAGACAGACAGCGCAGAGATCCCCTGTGGGCATTCCCCTCAGCAATAAGTATACCGTTTTGGATACTGCTGGGGGGGATAACCTACCTGAGGAAAGCCATAGTAGTCAGTTCTCTGGCACTGAGCCTGACACTGTGGCAAAGAAGGGAAGGGGGCAGAATAGAAAAGTACTCGGGGTAGGGGACTCGATAGTTAGGGAAATCGACAGGAGATTTTGTGGTCAGGATCGGGATTCCCGGAAGGTATGTTGCCTCCCTGGTGCCAGGGTCCGGGACGTCTCCGATCGGGTGTATAAGGTTCTAAAAGGGGAGGGCGAACAGCCAGAAATCGTGTTACATATTGGCACAAATGATATAGCCAGAAATAGGATTGAGGATATAAAACGTGATTTCAGGGAGTTAGGATGGAAGCTGCAGAGCAGGACGAACAGAGTAGTGTTCTCTGGTTTAATACCGGTGCCACGAGATAGCGAGGTGAGGAACAGGGAGCGGGCGCAGCTGAACACGTGGCTACGCAGCTGGTGTAGGAGGGAGGGCTTCAGATATGTAGATAATTGGGATGCCTTCTGGGGAAGGTGGGACCTGTACAAGAGGACGGGTTGCATCTGAACTGGAAGGGGACCAATGTCCTGGGTGGAAGGTTTGCTCGAGTAGTTCGAGAGGGTTTAAACTAGTATGGCAGGGGGGTGGGAACCTGAGCTGTATACCGGTGGTGAGAGTTGATGCAGGTGAGGCAGTAGCAAGAGGTAGACCAGCTGGTGGGAAGGATTTTCCTGGGAAGGAACCAAGGGATCAGTTAAAGTGTGTTTGCTTTAATGCAAGGAGTATCAGGAATAAAAGTGATGAACTTAGAGCATGGATCAGTACCTGGTGCTATGATGTTGTGGCCATAACAGAGACATAGGTTTCTCATGGGCAGGAATGGTTGCTGGATGTTCCAGGGTTTAGAACATTTAAAAAGAATAGGGAGGGGGGAGAAAGAGGAGGGGGTGTAGCACTACTAATCAGAGAGGGTATCACAGCTACAGAAGCTTCCATTGTCGAGGAAGATCTGCCGACCGAGTCAGTATGGGTGGAAATTAGGAACAGCAAGGGAGTAGTCACCTAGTTAGGGTTTACTACAGGCCCCCCAATAGCAGCAGGGAGATTGAAGAAAGCATAGGTCGGCAGATTTTGGAAAAGTGTGGACGTAGTAGGGTTGTTGTAATGGGTGACTTTAACTTTCCTAATATTGATTGGAACCTCCTTCGAGCAGAAGATTTGAATGGAGCTGTTTTTGTAAGGTGTGTTCAGGAGGGTTTCCTAACGCAGTACGTTGACAGGCCGACGAGGGGAGAGGCCATTCTAGACTTGGTGCTCGGAAACGAGCCGGGGCAGGTATCAGATCTTGTGGTGGGAGAGCATTTTGGTGATAGAGACCATAACTGCCTCACATTCTACATAGCTATGGAGAAGGAGAGGATTAGGCAAAATGGGAGGATATTTAATTGTGGAAGAGGAAAGTATGATGCGATTAGACATGAGTTAGGAAGCGTGGACTGGGAGCAATTGTTCCATGGTAAGGGAACTATAGACATGTGGAGACTGTTTAAGGAACGGTTGTTGCGAGTGATGAATAAATATGTCTCTCTGAGACAGGCAAGAAGGAGTAAGATAAAGGAACCTTGGATGACGAGAGCGATGGAGCTTCTCGTCAAAAGGAAGAAGGTAGCTTACATAAGGTGGAGGAAGCTAGGGTCAAGCTCAGCTCTAGAGGATTACAGGCAGGCGAGGAAGGAGCTCAAAAATGGTCTGAGGAGAGCCAGGAGGGGCACGAGAAAGGCTTGGTAGAACGGATTAGGGAGAATGCAAAGGCATTTTACACTTATGTGAGGAATAAGAGAATGGTCAAAGAAAGAGTAGGGCCGATCAGGGATAGCATAGGGAACTTGTGTGTGGAGTCTGAGGAGGTAGGGGAAGCCCTAAATGAGTTTTTTGCTTCTGTCTTTACGAAAGAAACCAACTTTGTAGTGAATGAAACCTTTGAAGAGCAGGTGTGCTTGCTGGAATGGATAGAGATAGAGGAAGCTGATGTGCTGAAAATTTTGTCAAACATTAAGATTGACAAGTCGCCAGACCCAGACCAGATTTGTCCTCGGCTGCTTTGGGAAGCGAGAAATGCAATTGCTTCGCCACTTGCGAAGATCTTTGCATCCTCGCTCTCCACTGGAGTCGTACCTGAGGACTGGAGAGAGGCAAATGTAATTCCTCTCTTCAAGAAAGGAAATAGGGAAATCCCTGGCAATTACAGACCAGTAAGTCTCACGTCTGTCGTCTGCAAGGTGTTAGAAAGGATTCTGAGGGATAGGATTTATGACCATTTGGAAGAGCATGGCTTGATTAAATGCAGTCAACACGGCTTTGTGAGGGGTAGGTCATGCCTTACAAACCTTATCGAGTTTTTTGAGGATGTGACTAGAAAAGTTGATGAGGGTCGAGCTGTGGATGTGGTGCATATGGACTTCAGTAAGGCATTTGATAAGGTTCCCCATGGTAGGCTCATTCAGAGGGTCAGGAGGAATGGGATACAGGGGAACTTAGCTGCCTGGGTACAGAATTGGCTGGCCAACAGAAGACAGCGAGTGGTAGTAGAAGGAAAATATTCTGCCTGGAAGTCAGTGGTGAGTGGTGTTCCACAGGGCTCTGTCCTTGGGCCTCTACTGTTTGTAATTTTTATTAATGACTTGGATGAGGGGATTGAAGGATGGGTCAGCAAGTTTGCAGACGACACAAAGGTTGGAGGTGTCGTTGACAGTATAGAGAGCTGTTGTAGGCTGCAGCGGGACATTGACAGGATGCAGAGATGGGCTGAGAGGTGGCAGATGGAGTTCAACCTGGATAAATGCGAGGTGATGCATTTTGGAAGGTCGAATTTGAAAGCTGAGTACAGGATTAAGGATAGGATTCTTGGCAGCGTGGAGGAACAGAGGGATCTTGGTGTGCAGATATATAGATCCCTTAAAATGGCCACCCAAGTGGACAGGGTTGTTAAGAAAGCATATGGTGTTTTGGCTTTCATTAACAGGGGGATTGAGTTTAAGAGTCGTGAGATCTTGTTGCAGCTCTATAAAACTTTGGTTAGACCGCACTTGGAATACTGCGTCCAGTTCTGGTCGCCCTATTATAGGAAAGTTGTGGATGCTTTGGAGAGGATTCAGAGGAGGTTTACCAGGATGCTGCCTGGACTGGAGGGCTTATCTTATGAAGAGAGGTTGACTGAGCTCGGTCTCTTTTCATTGGAGAAAAGGAGGAGGAGAGGGGACCTAATTGAGGTGTACAAGATAATGAGAGGCATAGATAGAGTTGATAGCCAGAGACTATTTCCCAGGGCAGAAATGGCTAGCACGAGGGGTCATAGTTTTAAGCTGGTTGGTGGAAAGTATAGAGGGGATGTCAGAGGCAGGTTCTTTACGCAGAGAGTTGTGAGAGCATGGAATGTGTTGCCAGCAGCAGTTGTGGAAGCAAGGTCATTGGGGTCATTTAAGAGACTGCTGGACATGTATATGGTCACAGAAATTTGAGGGTGCATACATGAGGATCAATGGTCGGCACAACATCGTGGGCTGAAGGGCCTGTTCTGTGCTGTACTGTTCTATGTTCTGCATTCTGCATTCTGCGTTCTCTGTTCTATGTTCTATGTTCTGTGTTCTGTGTTCTGTGTTCTATGTTCTATGTTCTATGCTCTACGTTCTGCGTTCTGCGTTCTGTGTTCTATGTTCTACGTTCTATGTTCTATGTTCTGTGTTCTATGTTCTATGTTCTATGTTCTGTGTTCTATGTTCTGTGTTCTGTGTTCTGTGTTCTATGTTCTGTGTTCTGTGTTCTATGTTCTATGTTCTGTGTTCTATGTTCTGTGTTCTGTGTTCTATGTTCTATGTTCTATGCTCTACGTTCTGCGTTCTGCGTTCTGTGTTCTATGTTCTACGTTCTATGTTCTATGTTCTGTGTTCTGTGTTCTATGTTCTATGTTCTGTGTTCTATGTTCTGTGTTCTGTGTTCTATGTTCTGTGTTCTGTGTTCTGTGTTCTACGTTCTATGTTCTATGTTCTGTGTTCTGTGTTCTATGTTCTGTGTTCTATTTTCTGTGTTCTATGTTCGGTGTTCTATGTTCTGTGTTCTGTGTTCTATGTTCTGTGTTCCATGTTCTATGTTCTGTGTTCTATGTTCTACGTTCTGTGTTCTATGTTCTATGTTCTGTGTTCTGTGTTCTATGTTCTGTGTTCTATGTTCTGTGTTCTATGTTCTATGTTCTATGTTATATGTTCTGTGTTCTATGTTCTGTGTTCTATGTTCTGTGTTCTATGTTCTATGTTCTATGTTCTGTGTTCTATGTTCTATGTTCTATGTTCTGTGTTCTATGTTCTGTGTTCTGTGTTCTGTGTTCTATGTTCTACGTTCTGTGTTCTATGTTCTGTGTTCTACGTTCTGTGTTCTATGTTCTACATTCTACGTTCTATGTTCTGTGTTCTATGTTCTGTGTTCTATGTTCTACGTTCTGTGTTCTATGTTCTATGTTCTATGCTCTACGTTCTGCGTTCTGCGTTCTGTGTTCTATGTTCTACGTTCTATGTTCTATGTTCTGTGTTCTGTGTTCTATGTTCTATGTTCTGTGTTCTATGTTCTGTGTTCTGTGTTCTATGTTCTGTGTTCTATGTTCTATGTTCTATGTTCTGTGTTCTATGTTCTATGTTCTGTGTTCTGTGTTCTGTGTTCTATGTTCTATGTTCTGTGTTCTGTGTTCTATGTTCTGTGTTCTATGTTCTGTGTTCTATGTTCTGTGTTCTGTGTTCTATGTTCTGTGTTCCATGTTCTATGTTCTGTGTTCTATGTTCTACGTTCTGTGTTCTATGTTCTATGTTCTGTGTTCTATGTTCTGTGTTCTATGTTCTGTGTTCTATGTTCTATGTTCTATGTTATATGTTCTGTGTTCTATGTTCTGTGTTCTATGTTCTGTGTTCTATGTTCTATGTTCTATGTTCTGTGTTCTATGTTCTGTGTTCTGTGTTCTATGTTCTACGTTCTGTGTTCTATGTTCTGTGTTCTACGTTCTGTGTTCTATGTTCTACATTCTACGTTCTGTGTTCTGTGTTCTATGTTCTGTGTTCTATGTTCTACATTCTACGTTCTGAGTTCTGTGTTCTATGTTCTACATTCTACGTTCTATGTTCTGTGTTCTATGTTCTGTGTTCTATGTTCTACGTTCTGTGTTCTATGTTCTGTGTTCTATGTTCTGTGTTCTATGTTCTGTGTTCTATTTTCTATGTTCTGTGTTCTGTGTTCTATGTTCTGTGTTCTGTGTTCTATGTTCTATGTTCTATGTTCTGTGTTCTGTGTTCTATGTTCTATGTTCTGTGTTCTATGTTCAATGTTCAATGTTCTGTGTTCTATGTTCTATGTTCTGTGTTCTGTGTTCTGTGTTCTATGTTCTACGTTCTGTGTTCTGTGTTCTATGTTCTATGTTCTGTGTTCTATGTTCTGTGTTCTGTGTTCTATGTTCTACGTTCTGTGTTCTATGTTCTGTGTTCTACGTTCTGTGTTCTATGTTCTACATTCTACGTTCTGTGTTCTGTGTTCTATGTTCTGTGTTCTATGTTCTACATTCTACGTTCTGAGTTCTGTGTTCTATGTTCTACATTCTACGTTCTATGTTCTGTGTTCTATGTTCTGTGTTCTATGTTCTACGTTCTGTGTTCTATGTTCTGTGTTCTATGTTCTGTGTTCTATGTTCTGTGTTCTATTTTCTATGTTCTGTGTTCTGTGTTCTATGTTCTGTGTTCTGTGTTCTATGTTCTATGTTCTATGTTCTGTGTTCTGTGTTCTATGTTCTATGTTCTGTGTTCTATGTTCAATGTTCAATGTTCTGTGTTCTATGTTCTATGTTCTATGTTCTGTGTTCTGTGTTCTGTGTTCTATGTTCTACGTTCTGTGTTCTGTGTTCTATGTTCTGTGTTCTGTGTTCTATGTTCTATGTTCTGTGTTCTGTGTTCTATGTTCTGTGTTCTATGTTCAATGTTCAATGTTCTGTGTTCTATGTTCTATGTTCTGTGTTCTGTGTTCTATGTTCTGTGTTCTGTGTTCTGTGTTCTATGTTCCGTGTTCTGTGTTCTGTGTTCTATGTTCTATGTTCTATGTTCTGTGTTCTGTGTTCTATGTTCTACGTTCTAAGGTGTATTTAAATAGAAGGTAAATCAAAGCAAAGCTCATAAAAATAAGACATTGAATCCGGTGCCTGTCGTTGATGTGTTTGATGGGGTCAGTGTAGAGGGAGCTCTACTCTGTATCTAACCCTGTGCTGTCCCTGTTCCTGGGAGTGTTTGATGGGGACAGTGTGGAGGGAGTTTTACTCTGTATCTAACCCTGTGCTGTCCCTGTCCCTGGGAGTGTTTGATGGGGGGGACAGTGTAGAGGGAGCTTTACTCTGTATCTAACCCTGTGCTGTCCCTGTCCCTGGGAGTGTTTGATGGGGACAGTGTAGAGGGAGTTTTACTCTGTATCTAACCCTGTGCTGTCCCAGTCCTGGGAGTGTTTGATGGGGGACAGTGTAGAGGAAGCTTTACTCAGTATCTAACCCCGTGCTGTCCCTGTCCCTGGGAGTGTTTGATGGGGGGGAACAGTGTAGAGGGAACTTGACTCTGTATCTAACCCCGTGCTGTCCCTGTCCCTGGAGTGTTTGATGGGGGACAGTGTAGACGGAGCTTTACTCTGTATCTAACCCCGTGCTGTCCCTGTCCCTGGGAGTGTTTGATGTGGGGGACAGTGCAGGCGGAGCTTTACTCAGTATCTAACCCTGTGCTGTCCCTGCCCCGGGAGGGTTTGATGGGGGGACAGTATAGAGGAAGTTTTACTCAATATCTAACCCCGTGCTGTCCCCCTGTCTGGGAGTGTTTGATGGGGACAGTGTCGAGGGAGCTTTACTCTGTATCTAACCTCGTGCTGTCTCTGCCCTGGCAGTGTTTGATGCGGGAGAGGGGGACAGTGTAGAGGGAGCTTTACTCTGCATCTAACCCCATGCTGTCCCTGTCCCTGGGACTGTTTGATGGGGGGGAGACAGTGCAGGGGGAGCTTTACTCTGTATCTAACCCCATGCTGTCCCTGTTCTGGGAGTGTTTGATAGGGACAATGTAGAGGGAGCTTTACTCTGTATCTAACCCTGTGCTGTCCCTGTCCCTGGAGTATTTGATGGGGACAGTGTAGAGGGAGCTTTATTCTGTAGCTAACCCTGTGCTGTCCCTGTCCCTGGGAGGGTTTGATGGGGAGACAGTGTAGAGAGAGCTTTACTCTGTATCTAACCTCGTGCTGTCTCTGCCCTGGCAGTGTTTGATGCGGGAGAGGGGGCGGTGTAGAGGGAGGTTTAGTCTGCATCTAACCCCGTGCTGTCCCTGTCCCTGGGACTGTTTGATGGGGGGGACAGTGTAGAGGGAGCTTTACTCTGCATCTAACCCCGTGCTGTCCCTGACCCTGGGAGTGTTTGATGGGGACAGTGTAGAGGGAGCTGTACTCAGTCTCTAACCCCGAGCTGACCCTGTCCCTGGGAGTGTAGAGGGAGCTGTACTCTGAATGCCCGGCAGTGACCTGCAGTATAGCATTTGTGAAGTTGAATGAGAAAGGGGAGGACATTCCCTGGTAACAAAATGTGAGGCTGGATGAACACAGCAGGTCAAGCAGCATCTCAGGAGCACAAAAGCTGACGTTTCGGGCCTAGACCCTTCATCAGAGAGGGGGATGGGGGGAGGGAACTGGAATAAATAGGGAGAGAGGAGGAGGCGGACCGAAGATGGAGAGTAAAGAAGATAGGTGGAGAGAGTATAGGTGGGGAGGTAGGGAGGGGATAGGTCAGTCCAGGGAAGACGGACAGGTCAAGGAGGTGGGATGAGGTTAGTAGGTAGATGGGGGTGCGGCTTGGGGTGGGAGGAAGGGATGGGTGAGAGGAAGAACCAGTTAGGGAGGCAGAGACAGGTTGGACTGGTTTTGGGATGCAGTGGGTGGAGGGGAAGGGCTTGGCTGGTTGTGTGGTGCAGTGGGTGGGGGGGACGTACTGGGCTGGTTTAGGGATGCAGTGGGGGAAGGGGAGATTTTGAAACTGGTGAAGTCCACATTGATACCATATGGCTGCAGTGCCACAATGATGCCACCCGAAGGTTGCAGGAACAGCAACTCATATTCCGCCTGGGAACCCTGCAGCCATATGGTATCAATGTGGACTTCACCAGCTTCAAAATCTCCCCTTCCCCCACCGCATCCCAAAACCAGCCCAGTTCGTCCCCTCCCTCCACTGCACCACACAACCAGCCCAGCTCTTCTCCCCCACCCACTGCATCCCAAAACCAGTCCAACCTGTCTCTGCCTCCCTAACCGGTTCTTCCTCTCACCTATCCCTTCCTCCCACCCCAAGCTGCACCTCCATTTCCTACCTACTAACCTCATCCCACCTCCTTGACCTGTCCGTCTTCCCTGGACTGACCTATCCCCTCCCTACCTCCCCACCTATACTCTCTCCTCCTATCTTCTTTACTCTCCATCTTCGGTCCGCCTCCCCCCTCTCTCCCTATTTATTCCAGCTCCCTCTCCCCATCCCCCTCTCTGATGAAGGGTCTAGGCCCGAAACGTCAGCTTTTGTGCTCCTGAGATGCTGCTGGGCCTGCTGTGTTCATCCAGCCTCACATTTTATTATCTTGGATTCTCCAGCATCTGCAGTTCCTATTATCTCTGACATTCCCTGGCAGCTGCTTTGCAAGCAGCTGAGTCACTGTTTTGTGTATCCTCCTGGAGCAATTCGGAGTTTGAATAACAAACCGGTATGTTCATGCTCACCAAAAGATGGGATGAAAAACTCAGGCAAATGCTCACGGCCGGGGCCCGGGGGCTGTTTGAACAATTTAGAATTTCCATATCTTTGTAATTTGGCTGTTTCTTCACTCCTGAGTCTGGAATCGTTAACTCCTCCACACTCTGTTCCTCTTCTGCCTCATCCATCCCCCCCTCCACCCCCTGCTGTTTCTCTAGTCATTCATTTCTTGCCGTGCCTGAAGTTACAGAGCAGTTGCTCTTTTCCTATCGCCTGTGAGACTTCAAAGACCAACGTGCATTAATGTAGCGCCTGTGCCAATTTTAGGGTGTGCCAAAGCGCCTCAGAGCCTATTACGTACTTGTGGAATTTAGTCGTCCCTGTGATGTCGAAAGCATAGCCGCCCATCAGACACTCCCAGGGACAGGGACAGCACAGGGTTAGATACAGAGTAAAGCTCCCTCCACACTGGCCACATCAGATACTGCCAGGACAGGGACAGCATGGGGTTAGATACAGAGTAAAGCTCCCTCCAAGATAAAATGTGAGGCTGGATGAACACAGCAGGCCAAGCAGCATCTCAGGAGCACAAGCTCCCTCCACACTGGCCACATCAGACACTGCCAGGACAGGAACAGCACGGGGTTAGATAGAGAGCAAAGCTCCCTCCACACTGGCCACATCAGACACTGCCAGGACAGGAACAGCACAGTTCTGGAGTCATGTGTAGGCCAGACCGGGTAAGAAGGGCAGATTTCATTCCCTGAGGGACATTACTGAACCCGATGGGATGAGACAATAATTCTCTCACTGCCACTAGTTTCAGAGAGTTTCTGGAGAACACAGAAAGGCCCTTCAGCCCATTGGTTCCATCTGTTTAAGCAGGTTTTTACTCAAATTTCACTGTTTTCCATGATACAATTTAAAGCCTAGCACCAGGAGAAGGAGGAACAGGAGTAGGCCATTCAGCCCCTTGAGCCTGCTGCACCATTGAATAGGATCGTGGCTGATCCAACGTTCCTCACACCCACTTTGCTGCCCTTTCCCTGTAATCCTTGATTCCCAACTGATCAAGAATCTGTCTCAGCCTTAAATATACACCGGGACTCTGCCCCCACAGCTCTCTGTGACAAGGAGTTCCAAAGCCTCACAACCCTCTGAGAGAACAAATCCCTCCTCAAACCAGTGTTAGGTTGGTGCCCCTTTATACTGAGACAATGCCCCTCTGTTGGAGCCCTGTCGCCGAGCTGGGGCTCTGCACTACCGATGCAGTCACAGACCCAGTCTACCACCACCCTGGCTTCTCCTTAGGTGTTCAAAAGCCAGAATTGGAAGGGCACAGAGATCTAAGAGCAGTAGGGGATTACAGGGCATGAGCCGGCCAAGGCCATGCTGGGATTTGAATTAAATGAGAAATGAAAGATCTAAACTTTACTGCACAAATTGTTGAGAGGGCTATTCAACCCGGGAAAGCATTGCAGTTTTTTTAAAAAAAGATATCTTCCACAGGGCTTGGGAATTGGTGGCTGGGCCCAGCATTTATCGCCCGTCCCTAGTTGCCCTTCAGAAGGCGGTGGTGAGCTGCCTTCTTAATCCCCTGCAGTCCATGTGCTGCTAATAGACCTTCAATGCCCTTAGGGTGCGAATTCCGGGATTTGGTCTGCGGAAGACCCCACCCTAGCCCGACTGGAATGTACACCTTCCACCAAGGTGCAGGTCATTAGCTGGAAGTTGGGAACATGCCCGCTCCCTGTGTTCAGAGTTCAAGCCCTTATGGGAGGGCACTGGCCCATGGAGTGTTACAGTGCATGTGGTAAGAGCCTCTGCAGTGCTATGGAAACACACCCTGAACATCAAACAGACTCTTTCTGTTGTGTTTTCTTGTCCTTGGAACCTTTCTCAACAACAGGCAGAACCCGGAAAGCCGAAACTGTGCGTTTAGTCGCTGGGAGGGTAAATGCAAAATCTACCACTTGATAATTTTCTTCCTCGATCTCAAGGTGTGGCAGACACTTCCTCACCCAGGTCCTAGTGCCCAACATCTGTGCCTGCGCTTGAAACAGCTCCCTCAGCACAGAGGCCTATCAGTGGGTGACATAACATGGAAGTAACTGGTGAGAGGATCAGAGGAATGTCCTGAGGAAGGGTCACCGGACCTGAAATGGTCACTTTGTTTTTATCTTCACACCTGCTGCCAGACCTGCTGAGCTTTTCCAGCAACTTCTGTTTGTGTTCCCAGTGGAGGAATAATAGATTTCCACCCAGAGGGTAGTATGAGTGTGGAACTGTAAGCAGAAAGGGTGACTGAGGCAAAATCCAGACCCATACCTGACCCAGATAACAAGGTGTGGAGCTGGATGAACACAGCAGGCCAAGCAGCTTCTCAGGAGGACCCCAACACCTCATTTTTACTATGGACATCCAGTCCCTATACACCTGCGGGATCTCTCTCCCATACCTGACCCTGCAGACTGAAGGAACTTCAACAGTGCTATCTCAACAGGAGCTTGAGAATAACTTGGGAGAACAAAAAAACAAGGCACAGACACCAGAACTAGGCCATGAGACTGATCTCACATCTGCCACAGAAGTGGCCTGGGAGCATCTTCAGAATGTCCAACCTGAGACTGCATCAACACAGGGTCACACCACAGCAATGCCAGGGAGTCCCACAGAAATACTTCAAAGGCCATCACAAAGCACTGTTAAGCTCTGCTCAACTCACATTGACCCACAGGCAAACAGATATCAAACTGTGATCGAAACGTCAATCTATCATCGAAATGTGTCAACAGCTTCAAGTCAAGTACACAGAGCCACTGAGAGAGAAAGAGAGACAGAGAGAGAGAGAGACAGAGACAGAGACAGAGAGATGGAGACAGGGAGAGAGAGAGAGACAGACAGAGAGAGAGACAGAGACAGAGATAGAGAGATGGAGACAGAGAGAGAGAGAGAGGCAGAGAGAGAGACAGAGAAAGATAGAGAGAGAGATAAACAAATAAGAACAGAGAGAGACAAAGAGAGAGAGACAGAGAGAGAGAAAGAGAGACACAGAGAGAGTGAGAAACAGAGAAAGACAGAGAGAGAGAGATACAGAGACAGAGAGAGAGAGAGAGACAGAGACAGACAGACAGAGACAGAGAGAGAGAGAGAGAGAGACAGAGAGGGAGACAGTGAGATACAGAGAGACAGAGAGACAGAGGTAGAGAGAGACAGACAGACAGAGAGAGAGAGACGGAGAGCGAGAAACAAAAAGAGAGAGACAGACAGAGAAAGACAAAGTGAGACAGAGACAGAGAGAGCGAGAAACAGAGGGAGAGACAGAGAGAGACAGAGAGAGAGAGAGACAGAGAGAGAGAGAGTGACAGAGACAGAGGGAGAGAAGGAGAGAGAAAGTGAGAGATGGAAACAAAGAGCAGCTGTTTGAGCTGGTAATTCACTGTCACTTCCCTGACAACTGTGATCCTTATTGTGTGGGAGAGTCTAAAATAGAAGCTGCCTCAGAGACTCAGTGGGTCTGGCAGTCTCTGCAGAGAGAGAAACAGTCAATGTTTTGGGTCCAGTAACACTTCTTCAGACTCATTAATTCATTTCACTCATCTGTTGGAAAGTCGTTCAGACTGAGATACTATTGTAGGAAATACAGGCATGGTTGTGGGTCATTCAGCCCATTGAACCTACCCACCTTTCAATAAGATCACAGCTAATCTGGTTGTGACCTCAACCCCAAGTTCCTTCCTGTCCACCCTTAAGCCTTGACTCCCCCATTAATCCAAAGATCCTCAGGCAGCACCTTCCAAACCCACGACCACTTCCATCCAGGAGGACAAGGGCAGCAGATACATGGGAACACCGCCCCCTGCGAGTTCCCCTCCGAGCCACTCACCATCCTGATTTGGGACTATATCGCCAGTGTCTCTGGGTCAGAATCCTGGAATTTGGAGTAGGCCACTTAGGACTGAGATGAAGACGGGTTCCTTCGCCCAGGGAGTGGGGAGCCTTTGGAATTCTCCGCAACACACAGCTGTGGAGTTCAAAACATTGAACATGTCGAGGGAACAGAGTTACACATAGTTCTTAGGGTTAAAGGGATCAAAGAGTGGGCACAGGGTACTGAGTTGGTCAAACATTTCTATTCCAGATTTATTAATTGAGTTTAAGTTCCACTTGGTGCTGTGGTAGGATTTGAACCCCTGTCTCTAGAGAATTGGGCTGGGCCCTTAGTTTGCACATCCGACACCGTTGCCATGGCACCAATACCTTGTGCATTGAAGGGGAGGCTGGGTAAGCACACCAGAAAATAGAAAGCTATGAGGAAGGGGCTTAAAGTATGTTTACGGGAGGCTCCAAACATCAGCATAAACCAGACGGGCAGAATGGCCTGTTTCTGTGCTGTACCTATTGTGGAATTCTACACGGTCTTTGTTTTCTGCCCTTGAAACTGAGCACACCCTGTGAAGGGTTAATTCTGTCTGATCAAATTCCATGTCATCTATTTACCAGTGACTTGGCAAGAGAGCTGAGGAAACTTCTAGAATCAGCAGGTCACTGAGGGCTTCCTGGTCACTAACGAACCACAACCGGAACATTTCTGGTCTCCCCAATAGAGAGCAGTTCCCTGTAAACACAGCGCAGAGACAGTGTTACAGCTCATCACCAAAATACAGACAACACAACAGTTAAAGGGACAGAGGGACTGAACTGGGGGAAGCGATGATGTTAAGTTGGGAAATTGAACGCTGAGCAATGATAATAATTATTTACTCTTTTTACTTAGGACACCAAGGGATTGATAATCCAGGCTGATCAAGCACAGGCTAACCAGAACGTACATAGAACATAGAACATAGAACAGTACAGCACAGAACAGGCCCTTCAGCCCACAATGTTGTGCCGACCATTGATCCTCATGTATGCACCCTCAAATTTCTGTGACCATATGCATGTCCAGCAGTCTCTTAAATGTCCCCAATGACCTTGCTTCCACAACTGCTGCTGGCAACGCATTCCATGCTCTCACAACTCTCTGTGTAAAGAACCCGCCTCTGACATCCCCTCTATACTTTCCTCCAACCAGCTTAAAACTATGACCCCTCGTGCTAGCCATTTCTGCCCTGGGAAATAGTCTCTGGCTATCAACTCTATCTATGCCTCTCATTATCTTGTATACCTCAATTAGGTCCCCTCTCCTCCTCCTTTTCTCCAATGAAAAGAGACCAAGCTCAGTCAACCTCTCTTCATAAGATAAGCCCTCCAGTCCAGGCAACATCCTGGAAAACCTCCTCTGAACCCTCTCCAAAGCATCCACATCTTTCCTATAATACGGCGACCAGAACTGGACGCAGTATTCCAAGTGCGGTCTAACCAAAGCTTTATAGAGCTGCAACAAGATCTCACGACTCCTAAACTCAATCCCCCTGTTAATGAAAGCCAAAACACCATATGTTTTCTTAACAACCCTAACCCTGTCCACTTGGGTGGCCATTTTAAGGGATCTATGTATCTGCACACCAAGATCCCTCTGTTCCTCCACACTTCCAAGAATCCTATCCTTAATCCTGTACTCAGCTTTCAAATTCGACCTTCCAAAATGCATCACCTCGCATTTATCCAGGTTGAACTCCATCTGCCACCTCTCAGCCCAGCTCTGCATCCTGTCAATGTCCCGCTGCAGCCTACGACAGCCCTCTATACTGTCAACGACACCTCCAACCTTTGTGTCGTCTGCAAACTTGCTGACCCATCCTTCAATCCCCTCATCCAAGTCATTAATAAAAATTACAAACAGTAGAGGCCCAAGGACAGAGCCCTGTGGAACACCACTCACCACTGACTTCCAGGCAGAATAGTTTCCTTCTACTACCACTCGCTGTCTTCTGTTGGCCAGCCAATTCTGTATCCAGACAGCTAAGTTCCCCTGTATCCCATTCCTCCTGACCTTCTGAATGAGCCTACCATGGGGAACCTTATCAAATGCCTTACTGAAGTCCATATACACCACATCCACAGCTCGACCCTCATCAACTTTTCTAGTCACATCCTCAAAGAACTCGATAAGGTTTGTGAGGCATGACCTGCCCCTCACAAAGCCGTGTTGACTGTATTTGATCAAGCCATGCTCCTCCAGATGGTCATAAATCTTATCCCTCAGAATCCTTTCTAACACCTTGCAGACGACAGACGTGAGACTTACTGGTCTGTAATTGCCAGGGATTTCCCTATTTCCTTTCTTGAAGAGAGGAATTACATTTGCCTCTCTCCAGTCCTCAGGTACGACTCCAGTGGAGAGCGAGGATGCAAAGATCTTCGCAAGTGGCGAAGCAATTGCATTTGTCGCTTCCCAAAGCAGCCGAGGACAAATCTGGTCCGGGCCTGGCGACTTGTCAATCTTAATGTTTGACAAAATTTTCAGCACATCAGCTTCCTCTATCTCTATCCATTCCAGCATGCACACCTGCTCTTCAAAGGTTTCATTCACTACAAAGTTGGTTTCTTTCGTAAAGACAGAAGCAAAAAACTCATTTAGGGCTTCCCCTACCTCCTCAGACTCCACACACAAGTTCCCTATGCTATCCCTGATCGGCCCTACTCCCTACAGTCTGTGCTTAATGGGGAAGACAGAGTCTATACCAGCCTGCAGAAATAGAATTGTATTGGATGTACATTACTAAATATGGCCATTCTACCCATCTACTCCGTGCTGGTGTTTATCCTCCACCTGAGCCTCTTCCCTCTTGCTCTTCCTCTCACCTTATCCTTCTGCTTCTTCCTGCCTCACATACTCTTACAGTTGCTATTAAGTCAGCTGCTTGTGAATCTATGGGACAAGCTCCAAGGAGTGATGGTGGGAACAGTCTGTGTTGGACACTCGTAGAAACACTGGGGGTAGGAGCGGAAGTAGGCCATTCAGCCCTTCGAGCCTGCTCCGCCATTTAATGTGACCACGGCTGATCATCTGTCTCAGTCCCCTGTTTCCACTTTCTCCCCAGGTCCTCCGATTCCTACAACCATAAGAACTGTAACCAACTCCTTTTCAGAAGTATTCAATGTTTTGGCCACGAGAGTTTCCTTTGGGGGTGATTTCCACAGACTCACCTCTCTCTGGGTGAAGGCCTTTCTCCTCCTCTTAGTCCTAAATGGTCTACCCCATATCTCTGTACGGTGACCCATGGTTTTGGACATCACCACCATCGGGAATAACCTTCCTGTATCTACCCCATCCAGTCTTGTTAAAATGTTACAGGTTCCCAGTGTAAACTCAGTGAGTTTATTTCAGATGGCTGAGCTTTGGGCTAAATCATTATGTTGGCACTTAGAGACATGGGTGGGGTTTAAAGGGGCCCAGCTCATTAACCCTGGCTCCCATTTCTGATGTCAGTGTGATCCAACAGCGGGCCTGGTGACCTGCATCGAATACGAGGGTCCTACCTAACTTCGCTAAAGACCGTGGTTTGGGACATTTGTCAACGGTGCAAAGCTTCTCAGTGGCCAATCAGTCAGGTTCCAGTCCTCAACCACCTCCTCTGTTTGGTGTCGAACCTGACCAGGTGAATTCCCTCGGGACTCTCCTGTTTGCTGTTCATAATTCCCTTTCCTCAGGTTGCTGTCCCCTTCCTACTCCCGTAATAGAATTATCACAGCACAGAAGGCCATTCAACCCATCATGCCTGTACTAGACTGTCCCAAGGGACAATTCATTTCCTGCTCTTTCCCACAATCCCTGTGCATTCCTCCACTTCGGATATTGGGAAAAATAGAGCATGGAATCAGTCCACTCTGCCCATTGTGTGCGTGCTGACTGAGAAATGAGCCACCCCGCTAATTGGCAGCCTTTCCCAGCATGTTTGCATGTCCCTGTGGGTTTATGGTGGCTCAGGTACGTTTCCAGACTCTTTAAAATGAGTTACAGGGATAACAGGAACTGCCGATGCTGGAGAATCTGAGATAACAAGGTGTGAAGCTGGATGCACATAGCAGGCCAAGCAGCATCAGAGGAGCAGGAAGGCTGATGTTTCGTGTCGAGACCCTTCTGTAGAATAAAATTGATGTGTTCATCCAGCTCTACACCGTGTTATCTCTTTTAAATGAGAAAGGGTTTCTTCTGTCTATTCCCCTTTTGCTTGGTGAGTCCCAGGCCCCAATTCCCCTCTCAGTTTAGTTCCAGACCCTAATCCCCGCCTCAGTGAGTCCCAGACCCTAATCCCCCTCTCAGTGAGTCCCAGACCCTAATCCACCTCTCAGTGAGTCCCAGACCTCGATCCCCCTCTCAGTGAATCCCAGACCCTAATCCACCTCTCAGTGAGTCCCAGACCTCGATCCCCCTCTCAGTGAATCCCAGACCCTAATCCACCTCTCAGTGAGTCCCAGATCCCGATCCCCCTCTCAGTGAGACCCAGATCCCAATCCCCCTCTCAGTGAGTTGATCCCTGAACCCCTCCTGGTGAATCCCACACCCCAATTCCCCCTATTGATCAATAACACTTTCGTCTCCCCCTACCACTGTTCCATCAATCACATATAATTATTGTCTCCCTCTTGTCACCGATCTGTTTGCAAGGTTAGCAGGTACTTTCCATCCATTTCATCCGGCATCCTAACAACTTTGTACATCTCAACCATTTCCCCACAAGCTCAAAAAAAAGCCCAGATCTTTTGAATCAAAGGGATGGACGCTCTCCATTGCATTAAGACCTGATAAGTTGAAGTAGGGATGGAGTGGCGATTTTTTTGAGAGGTGCAGAAGGATGGTTGGACGGGGGCAGAAGGGAACGAAGACAAAATTTTACATTAGAACATAGAAAATAAGAGGACGCCAGTCAGTCTCTTGATCATCCTCCACTATTCAAAATGGGCTGATCATCCAACTCAGTCCCCTGTTGCTGCTTTATCATGGAACAGTACAGCACAGGAGCAGGCCCTTTGGCCCACCATGTCAATGCCGAGCATGATTCTATTCGAAACTATTTCCATCTCCTTCCACATGGTCCGTATAGCTCTGTTCCCTGCCTGTCCACATATCTGTCTAAATGCCTGGGCTGTTTCTCCCACCTCCCCTGGCAGTGCATCAGGCACCTACCACCCTCTGTGTCAGAAACCTACCTTGCCTATCTACTTTAAACGTTCCCCTCTCACTTTAAGTCTATGCTGCCGAGTATTTGACATTTCCATCCTCGGGAAAGAGACTCCAACCATCCACCCTATCCCGGCTTTTCATCATCTTACATACTTCTATCAGGTCGTCCCCTGCGCCCCTGATGTTCTAGCGAAAACAAGACAAGTGTGTCCAATATCTCGTTATGGCTGATACACTGCAATCCAGGCGACATCCTGGTAAATCTTTTTATGCTCCTCCCCAAAGTCTCTACTCCCTTCCTATAGTGTGGCAACCAGAACTGCACACAATACTCCAAAATGTCACCTCACCGGAGTTTTATAGAGCTGCAACACGGCTTGCCAGATTTTATACTCAATGTCCACACCGATGAAGGCAACTATGCGAAATGCCTTCTTTACCACCTTATCTACTTGTGTTGCCATTTTCAGGGAGCTGGGGGTCGCTCTGTTTATCAATGTTTCTAAGGGTCCTGCCATTTACTGTGTACATTCCTCTTGCATTTGACCTCCCAAAATGCACCACCTGACACAGGTCCGGATTAAACTCCATCTGCCATTTCTCTACCCTCTGATCCCAAATTCCTAAGAACTGCCGCTCACTCCTTCTTGAAAACTTTCAATGTGTTGGCGTCAACTGCTTTCATTTAGAACATGGAACAGTACAGCACTGGAACAGGCCCTTCAGCCCAGCGTGTCTGTGTCAACCATGTTGCCACTGTAAACTCATCCCATCTGTCTGCATATGGTTATGTGACAGAATTCCATGGGCTCACTGTTCCCTTTTAACTGCCTCACCTGAATGCATCAGGGTTCCTTGTTATTTACTACAGGGAAGCATTGTTACCGTTGCATCAGGCGTTTATAGGATCATGGAATCCCTACAGTATGGAAACAGGCCATTCGGTCCAGCAAGTCTGCACCGCCCCTCCAAAAAGCAACCCACCCAGACCCATTCCCCTACCCCTGCATTCTCCTCATGTATAACCCACATAACCTAAACATTCCTGCGCACTATGGGCAACCCACCCCAACCTGCACATTGTTGCACTGTGGGACGAGACCGGAGCACCCAGAGCAAACCTGCACAGACACGGGGAGAATGTGCAAACTCCTCACAGACAGTCGACTGAGGATGGAATCGAACCCAGGTCCCTGGCGCCGTGAGGCTGCAGTGCTAACCGCTGAGTCATCGTGCCGCCCCTAGAAGAGCCCGGAGGAAACCCACACAGACACGGGGAGAACGTGCAAACTCAACACAGAGAGTCGCCCGAGGGTGAGATTAAAGAGGCCGCATCTGAAGTACTTTGTGGACTTTTGGTTTCCTTATTGAAGAAGAACATAAATGCTTTAGAAGCAATTCAGAGAAAGTTTATGCAACTGACACCTCGATGAGGTGATAGTGTTACCTTCTCAGGAAAAGTCGGACAGCCTGGGCCTATATTCACGAAAGAGAGGTGAAACTGAAAGATAGTGTCTCCCTGCGATTGGAGCGATGTTGTTAAACTTGAAAGGGTTCAGAAAAGATTTACAAGGACGTTGCTGGGGTTGGAGGGTTTGAACTGTAGGGAGAGGCTAAAAAGTCTGGGGCTGCTTTCTCTGGAGTCTTGGAGGCCGAGGGGTGATCTTATAGAGGTTTATAAAGTCAGGAGGGGCACGGATAGGGTGAATAGCCAAGGTCTTTTTCCCCAGGGTGGGGGAGTCCATAACTGGCAGAGTTCATCTTCTAAGATCGAGGGGATCCAAATCTCTTCATTGAGTAATCTCCTTCATCACAAAGCTGCTTCCTTGTGCAAATACTTCGTGTTAGGAATGAAGCCTCTCCATGTTGATCAGCTCACCAGAAGACTAGGCACGAAGGGAAAGGTTTAGAAGGGGCCTAAGGGGCAACTATTTCACACGGATGGTCGTGTGGAATGATCTGCCAGAGGAAGTGGTGGAGGCTGGAACAAAGATAACTTTTAAATGGCATCCGGGTGGTAGCTGAATAGCAAGGGCAAGATTAATTTAGAATGTCGGGTCAGCATGGATGAGTTGGACTGAAGGGTCTGTTTCCGTGCTGAATGTCTCTATGACTGAATGGCTTGTCAAAGGGGATGTAGAAATAGTGTGGCCCTTGTGGAGGAGATCAGTGTTAGGGAACAGAGCTTAAAAATGAGGGAGTCTGCCATTTGAAATGGAGGTGAGAGTTCTTTCCTGAGGGGCAAGCGTCTTTGAAGCACTGCCCCAGAAAGGGCGGGAGGTAGGGTCGCTAAATGCTAGTGCAGACAGAATTAGAGAGATTCTTGAGTAGCAAAGGAATCAAAGGTTCCTGGTGGAAGGCAGGAATGTGGTTCCAACTGCAGTCAAATCAGCCATAATTTTATTGAATAGCAGAACAGATGATGGCCGGATAATTTGTGTGACTAGAGTTTTCTTTTTCCTCGTTCTTTGATGGGACATAGGCACCTCAGGCAGGGCCAGCATTTGTTCACCATCCCTGGTTGGCCTTGAATGGAGTGACTTGTTACGGTCATTTCAGAGTGAACTGTAATGCTGTGGGTCTGGAGTCACATGTAGGCCAGACCAGGTAAAGCAGCGCAGTTTCCTGCCCTAAAGAGCATTAGTGAACCAGGTGGGGCTTTCTGACAATCAGCAATCACTTTGTGAGCTTCTAGTGTCAGGATTTTATTGAACTCACATTCCGTAATCTGCCATGACAGGATTTGAAACTGGGTCCCCAGAACATTAGAGATAACACGGTGTGGAGCTGGATGAACACAGCAGGCCAAGCAGCATCAGAGGAGCAGGAAAATTGACAGTTTTCTGATGAACGGTTGAGGCCCAAAACGTCAGCCTTCCTGCTCCTCTGATGCTGCTTGGCTTGCTGTGTTCATCCAGCTCCACACCTTGTTATCTCAGATTCTCCAGTTCCTACTATTTCTCCCCAGAACATTACCTGGGTATCTGGATTAATGCAAATAAACACAGAGAATGCTGGAGAAACTCAGCAGCCCTGGCAGCATCTGCGGAGAGAGAAACAGACTTTGACGTTTTAGGTTCAGTGACCCTTCTTCAGAACTGTTTCTGTTTTTGATTTCTGATTTCTGATTTCTTTTGGGAGGCAGCTCACGCTCCACCTTCTCAAGGGGTAATTAGGGACAGTCAGTAATTACTGGCCCGTTCCCCTTCCCCTTTAGGGAGAGAGATTGCCATCCTTACCTGGTCTGGTGTACATGTGACTCCAGACCCACAACAACGTGACTGGCTCTCACACGCACTCTGAGCCATCAGGGATGGGCAATAAACCCTGTGCCTGAGTAAATGGAAAAGCAATGAGCTGATGGTTCGGCGGGAGGGGAACCCGTCACGGTGCGAACGTCCCACAATACCACGAGGCAACGGGAGGGGTGGACAAACGAGAGGCTTGGTGTTACGTGAGGCGGGCGGCGCTTAGGACCATGCGGAAGCCCCGACACCGAGCTGTCAATCACCGGCAGGTTCCCAGGGCTGGAGCTGGGAGAGCGCAGTGTCCCTTTAAAGCGGAGAGAGGGACTGCAATAAGCCGGGGTATCCTGTCCCCTAAACCAGCTACAATTGCCCCACTACCCCCAGCATCCAGTTCTTCCTACGTTCGTTTACTTATTTTGCAAAAAAAACCCAATCCGGAATTGCAAGGCAATTGAATTGAATTTCTGCCCCTCCAGTTGCATCTCTCCATCTCCATCTCCATCTCCCTCCCTCCTCTCTCTCTCTCCCTCTCCACCTCTTCCTCCCTTCGCCCCTCTCTCTCCCTCTCTCCTCCCTCTCTCCCTCCCTCTCTCTCTCTCCCTCTCCACCTCTTCCTCCCTTCGCCCCCTCTCTCCCTCTCTCCTCCCTCTCTCCCTCCCTCTCTCTCTCTCCCTCTCTCCTCCCTCTCTCCCTCCCTCTCTCTCTCTCCCTCTCCACCTCTTCCTCCCTTCGTCCCTCTCTCCTCCCTCTCTCTCTCCCTCTCCACCTCTTCCTCCCTCTCTCCTCCCTTTCCCTCCCTCTCCCTCTCTCTGTGTGTGACCCTGTTGCTCGTGTTTATTTATTGGTTTTTGTTTTGCTCCGGACTCTGGGATTTTCACCGCCGGTCCCTGGGTTTGATCCTGCCGCAGGAGGAAGGGGGACACATGGCCAAGGAGTCGGTGCAGGTCCCGGACGATGGGGACTTCAGGACGTTCCGGGAGGAGTGTCACTCGGAGACCGGCTGGACCCTGAAATACGACAAGTCCGGGATCAGGGTCTGGGTGCAGATGACTGAAGAAGGCAGAGCCCTGCACAGGATTAAGGTAAAGCTAGATCCCCGGGGGGGAGGGGGCTCTTCCAAAACCCCGCGGAGCTGCTTCCTTATCGTGTTCCCTTCAATCTTACAGAGATTGTTCTCACCCCCCCCAGCCCTCCCTCTCCCACCCCCCACCCAACCCTCCCTCTCCCACCCCTCAACTCAACCCACCCTCTTCCCCCCAACCCAATACCCCCATCTCCCCCCAACCCACTCCCCCCATCTCCCCCCCAACCCACTCCCCCCATCTCCCCCCAACCCAATCCCCCCCATCTCTCCCTCCAACCCAATCGCCCCATCTCCCCCTCCAACCCAATCCCCCCCATCTCCCCCCCAACCCAATCCCCCCATCTCCCCCCCAACAAAATCCCCCTCTCCACTCCATCCCAACCACCCCTCTCCTCCCCATCCCAACCGCCTCTTCCATCCCACATCCCAACCCCCTCTTTCCCCATCCCATTCCAACCCCGTCTTCCCCAATCCCAACCCCGTCTTCCCTGATCCCACCCCCGTCTTCCTTCCCACATCCTAACCTTCTCTTCCTACCCTCCACCCCAATCCCCTCTTCCCCCCAATCCCAAGCCCCTTGTCCTACCTCTAATCTCAATCCCTCCTCCCCCATCTCATTCTCCTCTGACCCCTCTTTTCCCACAAAGCCCTCTTCTACTACCCCCCCGCCCCCTCTCTGAATCCCCCATCTCCACGCCCTCCCAATTCTCCCCCCTCCACCCCCTCTCCCAATTCTCCCCCCTCCACCCCCTCTCCCAATTCCTCCCCCCCACCCCCTCTCCCAATCCCCTCCCTCCGACCCCTCCCCCAATCCCCCTCTGACCCCTCTCCCAATCCCCCTCCTGCGACCCCTCTTCCATATCTCTCCTTTGACCTCTCCTTTCCAACCCTCCTCCAACTCCTGTTCCCCCACCCTTCAGGAGAAGATGTAGGTCACCTACTCCAAGGTTTGGTCCAGCCACTCTCCCCCCCACTCCCCGATTCCCCACTGTGCCACAGATAGACCCAGTAACTGAATATCCAGACCCTTGGGGCTGGAGAATTCCAAACATTCATAGCTATCAGAGCTAAGCGCTGAGTCTGTTGCCCCCTGCCCTGTGTTCAAGACCCTCGGTCATTACCTAGTGAGGTGGGTACGTGTCGAGGGCACTGAAGAGGTGACTGTTGTGGAGGGGACTGGAGTCACGTACAGGCCCACACCAGAAGGATAGCAGGTTCTATGAATTTCCTGAAGACAGTGAGTGAGTGAGTAAACTTTGCGGTGATTATGATGAGCTGATTGTTAAATTCTACCGCGTTATGGTCACTGATCCCTAGGGCACCCTGTACTCTGACATCATTTACTAAACCTGGCTCATTATCAGATCCAAAATAGCCTGATCTCAGGTGGGATGTACAACATAAAATCTAAAATCTACTACTCTAATAAACTATTCCAATTTTACTCCATCATTTCTTCCTGTTGGCTTCCTTTGTCAATCTGACTGTCCCAGTGTACGTGAAGATTCAAGTCACCGACTGCTGTCTCTGTTAGATGCCTGCACCACTTCCTGATTTAGACCAGAAGATGCAGGAGCAGAATTAGGCCCTTTGGCTCATCTTGACCATACTGACCAGGTTTCCCAAACTGAACTAGTCCCACTTGCCTGCATTTGGCCCATATCCCTCTAAACCTTTCCTATCCATGTACCTGTCCAAATGTCTTTTAAATGTAATTCTGCCCACTAGCACCACTTCCTCTGGCAGCTTGTTCCATACACGCACCACCCTCTGCATGAAAAAGTTGCCCCTCAGGTCTCTTTTAAATCTATCCCCTCTCACCTTAGGTCCTGTGCCCTGTATTTTTGGATTCCCCTACCCTGGGGGAAGGACCTTATCTATTCCACCCTATCCTAGCCCCTCATGATTTTATCAACCTCTTTACAGTTGCCCAATCATGGCTAATGTACTTTTCAACCCCATTCTCCGGCACTCTCCCTGTAACCCTGGATCTCCTTACCAATCAAGAACCTATCCTCCTCTGTCTCAGTGACTTGCCCTGCACAGCCCTCTGTGGCAATGGGTTCCACAGATTCCTCACCACACCCCCTCCCCTCCCCCCCCACCCCAGCTGAAGAAATTCCTCATCTCCAGTCAAAAGGGTTGTCCCTTCACTCTGAGGCTGTGCCCTCAGGTCCCAGTCTCTCCTACCGATGGAAACATCTCCCCAACATCCGGTCTATCCAGCCCTGTCAGTATTCCGTATTCGCTGTCTCACTGTCTGGTTGTTAGGAAGCCCATAGGCCTCTACCTGTGACTTCTTTCCTGTTTTATTTCTACCTCAAACCCATTTACATCACCCAGTCCCAGATAGTTTCTTCCCCT